>NW_017098239.1:0-17798 GCF_001412225.1 Nicrophorus vespilloides
CTTATACATTTTTTTAATGATATTGAAGCAATTTATAACAATTGTGGGAAAAATATTGAAATTTTCATAAAGTTGTAACATAATGTAATAATGTAATGTTTTGAAGATGTTCATAAAAATAAATAAACATTTCTATTATTGAATGATCCTATTCGAATCCTGTTCGAATCCTGTTCGAATCCTACAGAGGGTTCGAATTTTATTGAAACGCGGAAAAAGTGCTATAGGTTTTATAATAAGCAATAATAATAATTGAGCTTGTATTGTATTTGAATAAATTAGCAATGTTTTTTTTAGAAACAGAAATAATATCTGCTTCTGATAATCATATTGTATTTTCAATGTCTTTGCGCTTCGATTACTGACTAGATGAATTGTAGGCTGAGAAGCGGCAAGTAGTATTGAATGAAAATTTCAAATATGTTTCACAAGTTAATTTGCAAAGTATGCCTAAATTATGTCACAATATCACGTATTGTTCTAAATTGCTTCAAGAATTATTAAAATATGTATAAGAAATGTATTGGCGTTTGAAGTTTGTAATTGACTTAAGTCAAAATCAGTGGCGTACATAGCAACAAAACTATTATTTATAATTAATGACCCACCGGTGGGTCATGCCGTCGTCAATGTGTTAATGAATCAAAGAATATTTACATCACTTCCATAAATCTGCAGAACGATATCAAGGATAAGTTGACACCGCTGGAAGCGGAAATCCGGTACTCGATGAAAGAATCCCGCCACTTCCAGCAGAGCTTCCAACGCAGAGACCCCAAATCCGTGCTCCTTCCCATTCTCGATCTCAACGTACCGCCAGTTCGTAAAGATTCCATCAGCATTCACAAGAACTGCGGCCGCGATAACGTCTGCATTCCCGATCTGAGGCTCATCGCCAATTCGTGAGTTATGAAATGAAATTGTTGCAATTCTTAAACTTAATCATCTTTTTTTCAAAATAGGAGCGTCGAAAAGTACCTGCTCAAATCCAACGAGAAACTGCAGTTCGATATAATCGTACAGAACGAGGGTGAAGACAGTTTCGAGTCGACGTTCGATTTGAGTATGCCGGCGGGTGTGGATTTCAACAAAATCATTCAATACGATAAGAACGAGGTGAGGTTCCTCTGTTCCCCGATGGAGAACAACACGATCAGATGCGACATCGGTAATCCTCTTCCAGCCGGAAAAATAGTAAGTCTTGACTTTGTCTGAAATAAAGAAAGATGATTAATCTGTTGCTTGTTGCTTCGATCAAGGCGAGATTCACGATTCAGGTGACGCCTAATCACAAGGAAGGTATGAGTTCGATCTACGAGTTTTCGATGGCCGTGAACAGCACGAATCCCGAGGATCCACTGACCGTTTCCGATAACCAAAAGAAGATTCACATACCGATCTGGGTCAACTCGAAATTGGAGCTCGGAGGAACGTCGAGACCGTCGGACATCCATTACAATGCATCGCAGTATGCATCTTCCGAGGAGATCAAGAAGGAGAGCGACATTGGTCCTCAGGTCATCCACGTGTACAGCATCAAGAACAACGGACCTTCGGACATCACCGAAGCGGAGATGCTGTTCCTGTTGCCGTACGCCACGTTGGGTGGTGAAGATTTGCTCTATCTGCTCGAACAACCGCACACTTTGGGCAACGTCAAGTGCGAGGCGGTCGACGCGAATTACCGCGATTACGAACTCGATTACAGGAAGAAAACCATTTGGGAAACGATTGGCATCGATACGGCCAAAGCGGATTTCGCCAGTGCGGCCGGACAAATCGGTGGGATCATTATTGAGGAAGGTGAAGGCACGAGAGGAGCGGTCGGCGGTTCCGAGAAGGTCCACATGACTAAGGAGACGGTGGATAGCGGAGACGGTTCTCTGATACATCAGCAGAGGAGGAAGCAGCAGCAAACTGGCGGCGGCGGCGGCAGCAGCAGCAGCAGTTCCGGTTCGGGCACTTTGGTTCACGTCGGCGAAGATGGATCCAGGGTCAGAGTGGAAACGCATTCGAGCAGTTGGAATTCTTCTGGAAGTGGTGGTGGTCCGACGACGGTCACCCACGTCTACAGCAAAAACACCACCAGGTACATCGGACCTGATGGTAAGGTGCACTACCACGAAAGTTCTTCGGGCGACAAGCACGGAGGTGCGGTAACATCTTCGTCATCGTCTTCAAGTGGTGGTGGTAGTTTTGTCAGTGGCGGAGGCAGTGAAGGCAGTTTTTCGGGCGGTTCAAAACCTCAGATCATCTACACGTCGACAGGTAAACAGCACGGAAATCAGCAAGGCAACAGTTTCATCACGATGACTTCTTCATCGTCGGATTCGGGTGCCAATCAAGATCACTCTATGACAGGTCCGGAGGGTCGCAGATCTGGACAGACTTTTAACCACGAGGAGGGCGGAAAGACGATTTACCAAAGTGGAGAATACCCTGGAAACAAACCGCAGACAGTTAACAAGCATTTCGATTGGAACAGAGGATCGCAGACAAATTACAATCAGCAGCAAGGTGGAGGAAGCACCTACGAGTCCGAGTCAGGTTCTAATTCTAGAGCGGAGGGAGGAAGAGTTGATGGATCTTACGCATCTAGAACGGAAGGTGGACAGGGTTCTAGGGTGGAAGGATCTTACACTTCTAGAACGGAAGGAGGATCTACTCACGGTTCGAGGACTGAAGGAGGAGTCTATAGTCAGGGCGGTTCCAGGGCTGAAGGAGGAGGAGTCTATAGTCAGGGCGGTTCAAGGGCTGAAGGAGGAGGAGTCTATAGTCAGGGCGGTTCCAGAGTTGAAGGATCGTACACTTCCAGGACTGAAGGTGGTCATGCTCAAGGTGGTTCCAGAGTTCAGGGATCTCACGCTTCAAGAACCGAAGGAGGAGGTGGTTCCAGAGTTGAAGGATCGTACAATTCTTGGTCGGAAGGAGGTGCTGGTGGTTCCAGAAATGAAGGCGGTCACAGCGGTGGAGGCTCCAGGTTCGAAAGCAGCTACAATCAGAGCAGAACTTACGGAACGGCTACAACGGAGAGCGGTTACCATCATCAGCAACAGCAAGGAGGTCATGGCACTTACCAATCCAGATACAACACGGACAACGATGACATCCCCTACTCATCCGAAGAGTACATCGGAGAATCTTATGAGAACACCTACGACGAGGAGGAGGCGCGCAGGGCAGCGGCAGCTGCAGCATTAGCTCGCAGTAGTAACAGGACCCATCACCAATGGTCATCGAGTCAAGGAGGTCAACAACAACACCATCACGAAGGTGGTGGTCTAGATTTGGGCGCTGCAGCACTCGGCTCAGGCGGCTTCAGAACGACCACCTTCGACGTCAGCGGTGGAATGGTCGGAGGCGGCGGCGGCAGTGGCGGCAATGTGCAAATGTCCAATCAGGGAGCGGCATCATCGCAGGGCGGCAACAAGTGGGAGTCTCGCAGCGAAACTCATTGGTCCTCATCGGGAACCGGGGATGTTCCGCCGCAATACCACGCCTCCGCCAGCTTGATTGAACGGGACAACGTTGCAACGGACAAACCCGATTACAACAACAGATTCCACGGACGCAGAAGGAGGCAGGTGACCGACGACGACGACATCCGAAACGCGGTGCAATGCAAGTCCACCAAGTGCATGATGGTGAGGTGCGTCGTCGGACCTCTGCTGAACGAACAGGACGCAATCATCGCGCTCCGATCGAGGATCAACGTCAGAGCTTTGAAAAACGTAACGAACTGTAAATCATCTGTAAATGTTTATCTAAATATTTGTTTACCGTGCAGATTTCGACGTCGCAACCGATCAGCTTCTCGTCGATGATGTTGGCGAGGATCAGCAAACTGCAGTACATCGGTCGACCAGCAGAAAGACAGATCCACAGTCACGAGATCTTCACGACCGTTCCAGTCACTGAACCAGACAAACCGAAAATTGTTCCTCTTTGGGTCGTCGTCCTCTCCGCAGTTGCCGGAACCATCATCCTCCTGCTGCTCATATTCTTGTTGTACAAAGTAAGCACCATCACCACACACATCTACCTGTAAAAGAGTTAATCAATGTTAATTTTGATGATGATGATTTCAGTTTGGATTCTTCAAGAGGAATCGTCATTCGGACGCACCGGAAAGGCAACCCCTCAATCGCAACGGATTCTATCAGAACGGAGACGCAGCACTCTGATGATGAGCACCAAAAAGAAGAAACGGAAATTAAGCGACTTAAACATGTAGAATACTCATAACCTCCCCTCTCCCAATCCCCCCCGCTCGCGCGCGATTTAAAGACATAAAATTGCGATTTCTTTCTTTCTTTCTTTTATCTTAATTTATTATTTTGTTTTCGTTTTTTTTTTATATTTGCATTAATTCACGGGAGTCGGGACTAACGAGAGCGGAATATTAACGAGTGATCTTCTCATCAGCAATATATTATTACTACTACTTATGTAAACGTATTTTCATTATTATTTTTTCTTATTTCACTTGCGTAAACTAAAAACAGCTAATTTCAAATAACGTGTAAGATGTAAACAAACAAAAAAAAACAGTAACGTAGCGTAACGATAGAAACGAAACAAAACAAAAAAAAAGAGAAGAGATGCGATGAATTCTCATAGTGCCTTAATATAAAGTGATGATGCGACGAGAGGGATCAAGACGGCTCTGCGATCTTCAATTGTTCTTTCTCTCTCTCTCTCTCTATCTCTTGTACTTAGAGGACATGTTTGTGTGTATTTAGTGTGTGTGCGTCATAAAAAAAACAAAAAGCGAATTAAATAAAAAAAAAAACGATTATAAAACAATTATCCTGCCGATGAATGAGGAAGAGGATATGGACGAAAACAGCGAATAACTTAGGAGTACGATAATAATAATAATAATAATTATTAATAATAATAATGATAACAAGACTATTGTTGTTTTGCCTCCTCCTCCTCGGAAGCTGCGGAGGAGATCGAACGAGATCGAGCCGAGAAGAGGAGCATATATATCTGTACATACGAAATAAATCAATTTATGTTTTAATTAATTAAATAAATTATTTATATACGCTTTCTCTCATTACATCAATCTTCTCGCCCAAATCCCAACATCACTCCATCCATTGTTTCCATAGCAATTAAGATAATTTTATACACAATTAAAATATCTCCTAGCAACGACGTCGTCACTTTTATTTTCATCGTTAAGGGGACGCCACTTACCGTTGTTAGTAAGTAATATTGAGAACGTTGATGAATAAAAACAAACAGAGCAAATAAACTAACTTGTTCATGTCGACGATAATGGTAATTATCATAAATACTTTTATTGTTCACATCTAAAACAGTTTCCTCGGTGAAAATATGATGAAGAGGTGCGCGGAAGGTCGGTCCTTCCCTTCCTCTCCTGCTCAACATCAAATCGACTGCAACATCATCATACAATCATAATTTATATATTTATATAAAAAATAATAAATGATAATAGAAACAGATAACATTTCGTAACGTAAAAAAGAAAAACGAACACCATTCAGGAGGTGGAGGATTTGTTATTATTACAGAAAATAATGACGATGATATTTATAAGAAAAAAAATATATATATAAAATAATCAATTACAAAATAAAACACAATACGATTTTTCAGACTAGAGACCTACGTTGCGGATAGAATTTGTACGGCTTGCTTGCTTGCTTCTCCCTCCTTAAACTACACTAAATAAAATACTATCTCGTAATATTATCTCTCTCTCTCTCAGGAAATAATGGATTAAAGCGATCGATTCACAACGGTTACCAGACCCGCATCTCTTCACTCAATCAGTTAATTAGTTAGTGGTAGTGTGGATGGTATGTTGAAATGCGCGTCTCGGAATATATTCTTAAGGCAAGATCTAATTGATTCAGTGGAACTTTTTGATTCTCTCGATGGACGATCGAGTCGTTCTCACTTGGATTCAGTCGTATTGTTGTTGACCATTTTGAAGTGGTTCAGGTCGTCGGCGCACTCTTTCAACAGCATCATATGGTCCAGCTTATCGACAGTACTCCTCAGCTCGCTCTCCCACACGTGATCGGAGCTCTCGCCCTCACCGCCGTCGATTGGTCTGACTGCCAGCGTCTTCACCTTCAGCTTCAGTTCGTCCAAATACTCCTCGATCTCCTCGGCGTCGTCCTTCTCGCTTACCGCGGAGCTCGTCGTCCCGCTGTACGAACCAATGCTCCTCAGTTCGCACTTGTCCAACTCGCGCTCGATGTCCGGCAACTGGCCGTGCTTCGTCGCTGAAGATGACGCAACAGATACACCATCCTCGTCCGCTAGCTCCGCTCCTACGCCAGGTTCACGAGGCTTCGCCAGCAGATCGTTGTAGCCGTTCCGCTTCATGTGGATCTCGTTGGAGATCTGCTCGAGATTCTTCAGCGACTGCGCGTACGACGTCTTCGACTTGCTTATTTCCGATTTCAACCATTCTATGCGATCCTTCTGCGTATTCAGCTGCTCCTGACACAGACCTTTCTCGTCAAAGTACGGCCTTGACTTGATGATGTGCCTTCGAAGACGATCCTCTAGCTCCTGCACCTTATGCTCGGCTGCGTTGAAGAGCGTAGCTGTTCTCTGATGCTCTCTACCGCTTTCGGCCTTTTCGTTTTCAGCATCCATCACCTACAAAGAAAGAAAAAACAACATTTACGAATTATTTCAAGATAACGACGTAGTCATAGCACAACAATAGCAATTCCAATTGTAGAATGTAACAATGTAAAATCGTTAAAGTAGAAAAAATGCAAATTTAGAGCAGAGGTCAAAGTCTATTATTATAAGCCATTTTTGATTTTCAATTGCAAAGTCATCTAAATTGCGATCTTTGATAAAGGAATAATCTTCCAGCACAATAGATAATCAACTGATTAACAATACAATCTCCAGTTTCGATTAATTATAATAAAAATGATGGAAATATGTGTATTGAAATTTCTCCTAGGTCTTTTAAAAGTTATCATTTGAATATCAATAGTTTGAATTGAAGATGAATGCGAACTTTCACAAATAATAGAGCGAACAACGGAAAATTGGATTATCCAGATGATCGGATTAGGAGCGAGAATACATCTACTTGTGGATGGGTGAAGGTGAATCGCGTTTTATACAACGAAATAGAAAGCACTGAATACTAAATCAATTGTTATGCAAATGATGGATTCCCATGCAATTACATCACCCCCGTCCATCCAAACTCACCTTCATTGTGGCGTGATTGAGCATCTCCTGCCAGGCATTGTCAAATTGCCACTCGTGCTGATTGCTCATGAACCTCTGCTCAGCAAGTGCCACAGTCTCCTTCGCAGCTGCATGTATCTCTGCATAAACAACAAAATTTTAGAAGAAAAGAAAAAAACACATATTATCAATGTTAATACCATTGGCTCGTCTGAACACTACAGCAGCTTTCTGACACTCAGTCTGCGCTTTCCTTGCAACCTCCAGGGCTTCATAGTAAGGTCTGGCTTTCTCTATGCAGCTGCCCAACTTTTTAGAATACAGCTTCAACCTCCTCGTCGCCTCATTCAGTAACATGCGGAATGTAGTGTTGGCCTCCTAAAATGATCAGCATTAAATAATCACAATTGCAATGCAATTTAAGAATCAAACTTACGTCCAACTCAATTTCCAGCTTGTTGATCTCGTCCGTGGACTTGTTCAGGTTTTCCAACTCCACTTGGATCCGGGGATCCAACTCGTCCTCCGGATCCGAATCCATCCTGAATCTTCTGCACAACAACAACACCCCTTCAACTTTCCTCTGCACCAAACTTCTTTACATGTTACATCTGCAGAGCGAAGGAAAATCCTCCCACACGCAACGTTCATACACTGCTGAAGAATTACCGACAATCGCGAAAATTTCGTGTTTTCAATGAAGCACAGACCAGAGAAGAAGAAAAAAATTAGAAACGTCACACACGAACACAACACATCACAATAATAATAATGATGATGTTGATGGATGAAGAGATGGAGAAGGTTGGTCCGAACCAAGCTCAGAAGGTGGCGCCAAAGGAAAAAGCACTTGCGTTAGACGAGGATGGATGCACGTTGAGGCACGTCGTGACTTGAGGATTAGACCCCGAAACGGGTTTTGCTAATGTTTAAAAATAATTTGCTCGGCACGTTCGATTTCTATAAACAATGCGAATGGAATTCCAAACGTTATAAATAATAGGCGGCTCTTTGTTCGTGCGGTGGGAATGCGATGTGTGGAAGTGGAAGCGCGAATACAGAGAGACGCCCAACGTCGCGACGCAAGCGTTCTTTGATTATTAACTTTTATTACATAAAAATAATGAAACTATCATTATCGATATGTTACGATCACAAAGTCTCATCGATCAATTGATTTCCGATGATTCTCTTTCATTCTTTAATTGATCATCAACGCCGATTTTTTTAAATACAATTTTGAATTTTATAAATTTAAGGTTGTTGATGGTTTTTCTTACCGTTGGCAGCGCTGCAAAAGTTTATAGTTTTTTTCCGTTGATTCTGTTGGTTGCACTTTCAGTAATGTCGCACACGACCACCGAAGCCGTTTGTTTCAGCAGATTTTTCCGTTTGTTGTGTGTGCACTTTTCCTAGATTTTCGCCTCCGATTCTGTGCAGATAAATCTTCGTGCAGGTATAATGTCTTACGTGGGTTCTCCTTATTCCAACACTTTCCATCAAGAGGATTACGACTTGGACGACGACCACTACGACGATGATAACGATAAGGAACGCGAGCACGACAACGAGAGCGACGAAGGTACGTTTGTTTATACTACAATCAATTGTTTTTTTTGTTCTAAATTGAGATTTCAACGCTTGTTGGATTTGCGTGCAATAAATCGTAACCTCAATGTTTGTTTTTTAGATACTGAGGATGCCAGCGAGACTGATACTGGACCACACGAGGAGCACATGGAGATCAAGGAGCAAATGTACCAGGACAAATTGGCAACTCTGAAGAAGAAACTGCAGCAGCTGGAGGATGGAACGCACTACGAGTACACCAGGAAGGTGAAGAAACTGAACGAGCAGTACGAGGAGCGGAATCGCCTGAACAACATCTACAGGGAGTACATGATGGAGTGCGTGGAGAGGGATTACATCATAGAGAAGAAGGCGGCGGTGAAGGAGTACGAGGAGAAGAAGGTGGAGCTGAAGGAGAATTTGATCTCGGATTTCGAGGACAAGAGGAAGACGATCGAGGCGGAGAGGTTCACGATGGAGTTGACGGGGGATTCGATGGAGGTGAAGCCGGTGATGACGAGGAAACTGAGACGGAGACCGAACGATCCGGTGCCCGTGCCGGAGAAGAGACGGAAACCGCCGGCGGCGCAGATCACGTACCTGCTGGAGGAGAAGGAGGTGGAGAGCGATCTGAAGAAGATCGCTCAGCCGTACAAGAAGCCCGGTAGGTTCCGTTGATTCAAAGTGTGAGCGAAATCGATTCTTATACTGATTAGAGTTTGATTTCAGTGCCTGAGATCGTCGCCAACGCGAACTCGAATAGTAGCAGTCAGAACCAATCGATGCAAGTGTCTTCGACGGTGAACGATGCTCCTCCGGTCGTCGAGACGAGGGTGGAGGATGGTAAGCTGCTGTACGAGCGACGTTGGTACCATCGAGGACAGTCGATCTTCGTGGAGGGCAGAGACATGGCCAAGTTTCCAGCCAGCATCTCGGCGATCGCCAACGATGCGGTACGTCTGCTTTAATCAATCGTCAAAGAGGTAATTTGATTGTTATTTTCTTTGTGTGTCTTATATAGATATGCGTGAAGAAGAGCGACAACTCGAAGGTGCGGATTTACATAACGAATCTGGCCAGGGGGAAGGTGTCAATAAAACGGAGGGCGTCGTAAACTGACGCGCGACTGTATTATCAAAAATAATTTTGGAGAACGCCGCCAAGGAAATGCACTGTACATATACAAAAAAAAAAACATATTTATATAGAGAAGAGAACTAAGAGGAAGGGAGGAAGAAGTAAATTATATTATATTATACAACGTGGGGGGGGGAATTCAACAAATTTCAAAGCACGGTTTCATCTGAGGCGGCGTTCTTCGTGCTCGAATGTGACCGCGAGATCGAGAGGTCTATGACCGAATCGCCGTTATCCTCGACGATCTCCTCCAGGTGCTGGTGCTGCGGTGACGACGATTGCTGCTGCTGCGAAGGAGGTGGTGGATAGTTCGGCTGATCTGGGACGGGTGGTATGTAACGGACGATGCACTCCCTCTGCCACCAGTAGTACCACATTCGGCCGTGGTAGCCGACCACCACGTACACCCAGATGTAGTAGCCGAAGAGCATGATGGCGATCATGATGAGCAGAGAGATGGACGTCCAACGGGCGGTCGGGATGTTCGAGAATCGCTGCTGGTTGTAGTAATCGGCGGAGAAGAGGCAAATGTAGGTGATGACGATGGCGAACGGCGTGAGGACGGCGCACACGATCAAATCGCAACGGATGGCGCGGACGCGCGCCCCGAAATTGGTGGGCTGATGTCTGAACCATTTCCAGATGGACTGTTTCGCCGTGTACTTGGGCACCCTCTCCGTCTCGTACACGTGGTGGCACAGTTCGCACGCCGTCGAATTCGACTCGGAGAGCCACTTCTCCAAGCACGTCTTGTGCACGAACGCCACCGTTCCCTGCAACGCAAGTGTGATCATCATTAACTTAAGAAACTACCACAGGTAACTAACATACAATTTACTAATTGACCTGTATTTCGATACGCATCCACACATTTATTATTATATATTATTATATATACAACACAATAAACATTTACAAAATAAACACAACATATCTCTATTACCATTCACATCCACAAAATCCCATTTGACAACACCCGGCGCATCCACCAAACCTTTCTTTAAAAAAAAAAACATTAGTCTACTTCATCCACTCTAAATACATATATATTAATAACAATCATCCACACTAAACGCACTTGGATCATTTTTTTTTGAAATTGATGTAGTTTGAATCGCGTATGCCTTGCAATTTGTTTATTGCTCCCGGCGCGTCCACCATAAACACGAACACAAGTAATTGTCATGAATTAAAAAGTACTTCTCGTAAACATATGTTACTTGCGATGTGCATGTAGACTGCGTACATAATCGATTGCAATGAAAGAAACGGAGAAGAATACGCAAACTCACTTTGCATTTGCACGGCGTAATGATGGTCTCGTCCTTGTTGTCGTCGAAGCAGATCCGACAGACGATGGACACAATCGAGGTCTTGTCGTCGCAGTCGTGTTGGCTTTGAGCCGGCCGGACGACGAGGACATCATCCTCCTCCTCGGCGACGCCACTTGTCTCCTCCATCTGGGCTTTGATTCTGCTGCTGACTATATCAATGTCACAAGACGCGATACAAAAAAAAACACACGAATGAATGTTATACAACCAACATCACCGCGTCACGAAAACCAATAGTAATGAACATCGTTTGACGTTGCTGCTTGTACAATTGCCGATTTGGCGCGTAATTTGGGTATCCAGTTACATAAGTTACAGGCAACCAGACGAACGGTAAATTTAAATAATTCGAACGTTGAAAGTCTTCGTGCGCGACCAATCGAAATGAGTTATTATTGCGGTGGTGTTATTTTTAAAACGCGTTGCGCGATTCGTTTCGTAACTAGTTTATTGTATTGTCCTGATGATTCATCCTGTTGTCCTGTTTTAGGTTTCCTGCGGTTTGTACGCCTGCTACGATCATATCCTTTTCGTGGTCCATATCGTCCTTGACGTTTCCATGTGTTGGTGGTGGTGGTAGTGGGGGAAGGAGGAATCACCACCGATGTGTGTGTTATTGTTGATGTAGTCATCATCATCTCTGCTGCTGCTGCTTCATATTGATCTGAGACGTCGAGCGGGAAGCATCAATTATTATGGCGAAGCAGAGTCAGGTGAAGGCGCGCAGGAAGCTGATCAATCCCGTCTTCCACTTGCAGACGAAGCAGGAGGATGACGGTCAGCTGACGACGGGGATGATCAAAGTCGTGCGGAAGACTGGACAGCTGAACCTCTCCGGTCGCGGCTTAGCCTCAGGTACGAACGAAAGCGAAAACCGAAGACGACTACGACTGAACTCTATTTTTTAAATACATACAATCACATCATCTCCGTCCGCTGTTCACACCTGCATCAACATCATCGTCGTAGTCATGGCAACACGTTTGTTTCCATCCGCGTCCTTTGAGTCACCGCCAACTCTGCATCCTTTGCGCGTTCTAAACAAACTTTTCGCACATTCTCCTCATTCAAACAAATATCGATTTTAATAGAAATTATCTCACATCATCATCAAATAACGCATTTAAACCAAACCGATTTTAACTAAAACCAAATAGAAACTGATTATCGCTATAAATTGTGTAAGCACAATCCAATTCTCTATCTACATTCGTTCTGTACATAATTGTTATTGTTCTTTTAATTTCATTGAGAATTGCGGGTTGCGTCATTTAATTAATTGGTGATGAATCGTTATGCAAATTTTGGAAGTTTCGCTCTTCTGTGGACCCGTTTCTCTGACATTTTTCGTCGTCTACCCGTATTTATAATCGTGACACAGTCGAGATCGGTGCATTCTTTACGCTTATGAATTGCTTTTTTTTGCGTACTTGACCGAGCGACGAGGATTTCACATCCACTTTGTCTCCTTCAATTCTGTTTCAATGCCAAAACAGACAAACATTATTATGTTACCAATTCACTTTCATTTCAACATTTCTATTACATTATTCTCTAAATATATATATACATTTCAAACTTACAAATACTATTTATAAAATAGTGAAATCCAATTCGAAATGTTTCAGTTCCAAAGGGAATGTTCAAGATGTACGAGACGGGCGGTTCGGAGTCGGTCAAGCATTTCGACATGTCGAAGGGAACCGACGATCCCTGGTGGACTTTTCAACCCTTGACCTACATGGACATCAGCTCCAACGTGCTCGTCGACATTCCGCCGGAAATCAAGATGTTCGAAGATCTGACGGTCCTCAACGTAAGTCATTCAATAGCTTAAGACTTTGAGATTCAAACAGCGTCATCGCCTCACGATTATCTATTTTTCGCTTTCGATATTTCATACTTTTAATTACTATAACTATTCAATTTGATTAAGACATTTAATCGTTTCATTAGTGGAAGTATTATAGTATTCCCGTGACGATTAATTAATTTAACTACGATAAATTGGTTTGCGTTCGGGGAGAGGATTTCTTGTAAAACGGTCGCACGGCAGACAATTGAATAGTTATCGCTTTCTTTTTCTCTCTCGCTGTTGTTAATTAGGCACGTTTTCTTTCTAAATTTTGTTTTTTTCTGCTGTTTGTTGTTGTTGTTTTTGTGCAACACGTTTGTATATAGCTGCAAGACAATTGTTTGTCGAAGTTGCCGTCGGAGATCGGGGCGTTAACAAAGCTAACAAGACTAAACCTGAGCCATAACAAGATCGAGTCGCTGCCGATGGACTTTTACAGGTTGACCGAGCTGCAGCAGCTGAACCTCTCGCATAACTCGCTGAGCGTCGTCGACGTCGGCTTCGTCGATCTGGTGATGCTGCAGACGCTGGTAAATATAGACTAAACATTAACCTTTTTAAACGCACCAAAAGAAACAGCGTACAAATAAACATAATGTACAATGCAGGACCTCGCCCACAACCAATTAACACAATTACCAAGTGGTATCGGCTATCTAGTGCGATTAACCGACCTTAATCTCGCCCATAATCAACTGACCGAACTGCCCACGGACATATCTAACATCCGAGGTAATAATCAAAAACTAAATAGAAAGAGTAGAAGTAGAAGAAACAAACAGAACGTCTTCGTAATTCGATAACTCGATTGTTTGCAGCGCTGCTCAAGCTGGACGTGACCCACAACAATCTGCGGAGGCTGCCCAATCTGGGGGAACTGCGGAAGCTGCAGGTCCTCTACGCCCAACACAACGACATCGAGGAGCTTCCGGGATTCGAGGGTTGCGAGAATCTGCAAGAACTCTACTTTGGCAATAACTTTATCAAGGTTCGTGTCTCGCATCCTCTCGACGTGGATGATTGACTTTGTGTTTGCAGGACGTCGAGGCGGACTTCTGCGAGTCCATGTCGCTGCTGAAGATACTGGATCTGAGGGACAACAAGATAGAGTTTCTTCCGGATCAAATCGCTATGCTTCAACACATCATACGCATGGATCTCACGAACAACGAACTCGCAAGGTGAGATATTTCCGTTTCGATCGATTCCGTAAACCCGACACCAATGGAACCGACGAACAAAAGGTGGCCTTTCATTGTTGTATGAGTAAGAATCGACGCTCCTTTAAAATATCCTTGTTATCCGATTCAAAAGCGAATAATGATGGTATCGATTTAATTATGTTAGGATCGGTCTGATTATAGTTGTAATCAAATTATTTTTGTTTCAGTCTGCCGAATTCGTTGGGTTTGCTGTCGCATCTGCAGAATCTGCAGATCGAAGGGAACAAGTTCAAGCAGATCCGACAGGATCTGATAAAAGGTGGCACGCTGAGGTTGCTCAAACATCTGCGCGATAAAATGATCGCAGACGAGAAGAAGTTGAACGTGAACGGAACAAACGCGATCAATCAGGAAGTCAGAGTGTTTCCCGATAAGTAAATTTGATTGATTTGATTCATCGATGATTGAACGTAATCATTTTTATTGTTTCAAATTGTTGTTAAGGTACATGATGAAGAATTCGCGGGCCTTGAATCTGACGCAAAAGGAGTTGACGCAAGTGCCCGAGAACGTGTTCGAGGATGCGGCCGCAGCCGAAGTGCACATAGTCGATATATCCAAGAACAAATTGACGGATGTTCCCAACGGGTATACTGAGATTAATCCAAGTTTTATTTGTTCATTTTTAACGTGTGTATCGCAGTTTGAGTTGTCTTTCGGCTGAAATATCTGAGCTTAACATGAGCATAAACAGGATCAAGGAGCTGCCCGAGTTCGTCGGATCCTTTTCGAGGCTTCAGTACTTGGATCTCGGAAAAAACAACTTTTCCGATCTGCCAGCAACCTTGGGTCAGCTGAGATACCTGCGCGAACTCGTCCTCTCCTACAACTTGTAAGTTGATCATTACGTTCAAGCGATATATAATAATAATTGTTGCGTGAAGTTTCACCGCGATTCCGAGCTGCGTTTACGAGCTGGAGAACTTGGAAATCCTGCTCGTCTCCGACAACCAGATAGCCAAGATCGATGCCGTCGGTCTGAAGAGGTTGAAACGTTTGGCCACCTTGGATTTCAGCAACAATAACATTGATAGCGTCCCGTTTGAATTGGGCAACGTGAAGCAGCTGAGGTAACGTATTTCTAGAACAATTTTTTTTTTATTATGATTAATTCTATTCTGCTAGGTGTTTGGAGCTGAAGGGGAACAGCTTCAAGTTGCCGCGTTACGCGATTCTGGAGCAGGGCACCGAATCCGTGCTGTCCTATCTGCGAGATCGCATCCCCACGTGAATCCATCGCATCCAAAGATATCTACTATACCTCAGCCGTATTACAATTTCGTTTTTTTTTAGTTTAGTTTAGTTCGTCTTGGCTTTGCAGTGAATTTGTTGGAAAAGGAATTGGTTTTTTTTTTTTTGAGAAACTATTGTTGGTGCTGGCGCGTGAATTGCTGTGGGGATGGTGAGAAGATGATTATGTTGTAGGAGTAGGATGACCCAGGTGATATTTTTCTATTCATATTAAGTATTAGTAATTAGGGATTGCAAAATAATTATTATATTATTTTAATAAAATCAAGAGTGAGAAAAAAAAAAATATGATTATTATGAAATCCTTCCTGTCTTCAGTTGAATTTAGTCGAGATATGGTAAAGGTAATTTTAAAGTTTTAATGTTTACGCGCACATTTTACATTTTACTTTGTTTTAGTGAGGATTTTGCTGATTTCCATAGTTGTGATAATTTTCATTCCGGTGGTTTCTCCTGGTACCATTTGGTTTTCGTCTTGGCCGGTTGCTCCTCGTTGTCCTTGTAATCCCATTTGGCGCGACGAGCTGATCCCATGACGGCGTAACAGATGGCCATGGCGAAGGCGACGATGATGACGAAGTAGAAGATCCACGTCCATTGTCCTTCGCTGTTATCTTTGGCGATGATCGCGATGACCATGGGGGTGACGGTGCCGGCTATACCGCCGCACGCGTTGCACACCGTCACGATGAAGGGATAGAAGTGCAGCGAGAGACTGAGGCAGTTCTCGTCGATGGCGTAAGCGGCGGCCCCGTTCAAGAACAGAGCGATCGAGACGACGATCAGCACGCCTATGATGTGACACTGCAGAAAGATGAGGACGAGTAGGAGGGCGGCGGGAACGACGAGTCCGATGAACACGCAGAACTTGTACACGCACGAGACGCGCAGATTCCGTCTGAAGAGATTGTTGCACATCATTGAGAAGACGAAGTAGCCCATAAAGTACATCAGGTAGGGCAGAGATCCGATCTGCGTGATCTCCATCAGATCCATCTTGATGTACGATTGCAGGAACTTGGGGTAATTGGTGAAGAGCGTGAGGAAGACGTACTCGTTTCCGAATTGGGCGAGCGCCAACGCGAATATAGCCAAATCCTTGGCGCCCTTACCCTTATCCTCGACTGCAACAACCTTATCTTTCAGATCCTCCAGTTCGTAGCTCTGGATCATGGGATGCTTCTCCGGATCAGCGAACACGTAGAAGAGCGCGAAGAGGATCCAGAGGATGCCCGCAGCTCCGAACACGAAGAACGGTATGTGCCAACTGGAGGTGACCTTGATGAGCCAACCGGTCGTGATCGATGCGAAGTAGATGCCCACCACCTTCGAGCAGTTGATCAGTCTCACGGTGACCTTCTTCTCCTCCAGCCAGATCCATTTGATGAACAGACGATTGATGCCGTGCTGCACCATCGCTTGTCCGATGCCGGCAGCGGCTCGCAGCAGCGTCAGCAGAACCCAATTCATGAAGTCGATGGGCATGAAGATCGAGCCGAACGGCAACAGACCGGTCGCCAGCGAGGTGATTGCCATTCCGACGAGGATGGAGAAGCGACCACCGAGTCTCGCGACGAAGATCAGCAGGAACTGGAAGAGTGTCCAGGCGGCGTAGAACGAGCACAGCAGGACGCCCTGTCCGAACTCGCCCCAATCCTTCTGGTCTCCGGTCGGCTCCACTTGCCTCGTCGAGAACGAGGTGTTGCTGTAGGTGATGTTGCGCAGAGGGCAAGGCGATTCCGTGTCTTTGAACTTGATCATCTCGGTGATTCCCATGTTGAGGACAACTCGTTGAGCGTAGCATATACCCACCGCCGTCATTATCGACATGATGACGGCGTGCCTCATCGGCGAGCAGTAGCAAGGATTCGTCGGCATCCTTCACGCAACGATCAACAGCAAAACCGAAAAACATACACCCACCCCTAACTGACAAATCATCCCTTCTCGACGCGCTGTCAACAATTTCATATTTCCAAAGCATCCTAGCTGAATTAGTTTGATTCATTGCATCTATAGAAGAGAAGAAACTTGTAAATTGCTGTAAAAACGAGCTCACTTTGAGAAAAAACAATGCAATTAAAGAAGAAATTATTAGAATTACATTGACTAATCCAGTGGTTTCCAAACTTAATGTTACTATGCCTCGCTCAAAAGTATGTAATCATTTGGCGCCTCCCCTTTCATTAAAGGAACGCGTATTACAGCAATATCGATAAGAGC
>NW_017098240.1:0-5887 GCF_001412225.1 Nicrophorus vespilloides
AAAAGTTAAGCAACGAAAAAGTGATAAAAGGTTATTTTTTTCATGACAAAACTAATAATAATCCATTTTTGGTTGGTCCAAATCTTTAAAAAAGTTAAGCAACGAAAAGGTGATAAAAGGTTATTTTTTTTCAAAACAAAACTTATTCTACTACTAATAACCCATTTTTGGATGGTCCAAATCTTTAAAAAGTTAAGCAACGAAAAGTTGATAAAAGGTTATTTTTTCAGGACAAAACTAATAATAATCCATTTTTGTATGGTCCAAATCTTTAAAAAGTTAAGCAACGATATCACCTTTTCAGGACAAAACTAATAATAATCCATTTTTGAATAGTCTAAATCTTTAAAAAGTTAAGCAACGAAAAGGTGATAAAAGGTTATTTGTTTCAGGACAAAACTAATAATAATCCATTTTTGGATAGTCCAAATCTTTAAAAAGTTAAGCAACGAAAAGGTGATAAAAGGTTATTTTTTTCAGGACAAAACTAATAAGAATCCATTTTTGGATGGTCCAAATCTGTAAAAAGTTAAGCAACAAAAAGGTGATAAAATACACTAGAGAATATTCAAACAAATTACACTCTTCATCATAAAATAAAGTTAGTAACATTATTTATCATTTTTCGATTTCCACAGATGTTATAGAGTAAAAATCTAATAATAATTTGTTATGGAAAGTTAAACATTGAACAGGTGACCGAAGCTGTAGTAGAATAATTTTCAAAGTATTAACTTATAAAATATGTATATAAAAGCATACTTTAATAAAAAAAATTGAGACAACTGTAAAACTGTTAATATAAATAATTAAATCCAACAAGAACAGATGATACAAATAGTTATTGTCGTCGAGGCCTTGACAGGTGATTCACGCGCGTCAACCTTATTAAGTCATACATATTGCGGTGTTTTGCATTCATTCGCAAGGATTTTCTTTATTAAACTTCTCCGTTTCATTAAGCGACTCGATCAATCATAGTTTCGAATTAAAAGAACTAACCGGAGGGTGAAAAAAAAACAACAATGAATGTGAAGAGTGATGAAAATCTCGTACGTAATCTCCGGAAACGCTAATATGGAACACGAGGGCTTTAGCATGCAGAAATAAAAAAAAAGAAGCAGAACCCGTCAGTCCACGTGCCCCCATTGTGTTCTCCGGCGCGAGAAAACAACTTTCATCTTCATCACACGTACAATAAACATGGAAATTTATTCAAACATTATTTAAAGCGCATGCATATCTGGTCCCACACGCCTACACCACCACCGTTTCCCTCTCCACACCCCCCCATGGCATTCCTATTTTAATGATTTATATTTTGTCTCTTCACCCTCCGCCGAATAACAGCATTCCGTCATTACATTTTCCGACCGGAAAAACAAAGTGTGCTTTCGCGATGAGGAGAAAACGGCAACAACATTTCTTCTTATTGCATCCATTCATCCTCTCGATTAGTTAAATCAACAGCGCAACACTTTATGGACCGTTCACTTTGGTTTTATTATTATTTACTTTCTCCAAACAATCACATACAAAATACATAAACACCGTTCCTTCATGAAAACGCATTGAAAATTAGAGATTCCCAACAGATTCACATCAAAGAGCTTTAAACAGAAAGACAAGTACATTTATATATTGAATAGTCTTAGATATACAACAATTTTAATACCATCAAACTTTCGCTATATAAAAGTTTAGCAATATCAATTAAATAAGTTAATGTAAAACAGGTCTATATCGCAAGCCCGACAACCGAAAGACCGTCTATTGAAATCCCGACGTTCGAAATCCCGGCTGTATTAAAATCCCGACGCTTGAAATCCCGACTACCATAAAAATGTTATTGTATAAATTTATAATAATAAAATAAACTGTCGGGATTTCGAACATCGAGATTATGAGCCAGCCGGGATTTCGATTGCCATCGATGTAAAACGTATACACAGAATAATTAATGGAACAGAGTTAAATGAAAATTAACGATATAAAAGCAAAATTAACGTAATTATATTATTTTGTAGTTCAAATTAACTGAAACCGAAATTAACCAGAATTTTTCACTGAACCGAAACGAAAAATTAATTTTTATTTCTTTTGCATTTTCAATTTTATAATTGAAAACAATAGCAAGAAGGGAATTTGGTAAATAAAATTAAATCAAAATTTGATATTGGACTGGATTTTAAATTTTAATTTCAATCGGAACTGAACCGAAATTTTTAGACAAACCGAATCTGGAACGTTAAACATTACTTGTATCGTAACCGTAAACCGGAAATTAATTTCGGTTCGACTCTGCTAATAATAGATTTTGTTATATTACATAATAAAAAAATCAAAGTAAAAAAAAAACGTTCAATTTATAAAATAATTCAAGTTTTATGTAACTAGTTTGTAAAGTTTTTGCATTATAAAACTAACAATAATCTATTATAGGATGGTTCAAATCTCTAAAAAGGTAAGCAACGTAAAGACGATCAAAAATATTAGACGATTTTAAACAAATTACACTTTTTAATAATTAATCAATTAGAAATCTAGTAACATTATTTTTCTTTTACTGAAACTTTTATTATTTTTCCAGGACAAAACTAATAATAATCCATTTTTGGATGGTCCAAATCTTTAAAAAGTTAAGCAACGAAAAGGTGAGAAAATACACTAGATAATATACAAACTCTTTTCATCATAAAATAAAGTTAGTAACAGTATTTTTCTAATTATATTAATTTGTATTTCAAATTAACCGAAACCGAAATTAACCAGAATTTTTCACTGAACCGCAACTGTAACCGGAACGAAAAATTAATTTTTATTTCTTTTGCATTTAAACAATAGTAAAAGAATTTGGTAAATAAAATTTAATCAAAATTTGATATTGAACTGGATTTTAAATTTTAATTTCAATCGGAACTTAACTGGAACCGAATCTGGAATGATAAACATTTACTTGGAACGTAACCGTAAACCGAAATTAATTTCGGTTCGACTCTGCCAATAATAGATTTTGTTATATTACATAATAATAAATAAAAGTAAAAATAATAGTTCAGTTTATAAAATAATTCAAGTTTTATATAACTGCTTTGTAAACTACTCAACATGAAAAATATATTTCAATAATTGTAGCAGACAATATAAAAACTTTGCAAACATTTTTTTAGCAGGATTAATACGAATATAATCTCGCAAACATGTATTAGGCTTTACGCAATTACATGTTAATCCGTGTATTCGCGAAACTTTTCAGACGTGTAACGTTCGTGTTGTGTATTCAAACGTTCCACAACAGCAGATAAAACAAGTGGAAAAATATTTGCAGATTACAACTGTTACTCCCATTGTTTCATATCAAAGTTATTTTGAAAAAAAAAAACAAAACAAATAATATTAACACAAAAATCCGTATGAACAAAGTAGAAAATTAATTATTCCTTTATTATTGACATATTTTCAACAAAAAGATATGATTTTTATTTTATTAATGAATTCTACTAGTGTTTTGGTCACCTGTTCAATGTATAACTTTCCATAACCAATTATTATTAGCTCTTTACTCTATAAAATTTGTGGAAATCGAAAAATGATAAATAATGTTACTAACTTTATTTTATGATGAAAAGTGTAATTTGTTTGAAGATTCTCTAGTGAATTTTATCACCTTTTCGTTGCTTAACTTTTTTAAAGATTTGGACCATCCAAAAATGGATTATTATTAGTTTTGTCCTGGAAAAAAAATAATAAAAGTTTCAGTAAAAGAATTAAATAAATAAATGATTTTAAAATTGAAAAGTAATGTTACTAGATTTCTAATTAATTAATTAATCAATTGTTAAAAAGTGTAATTTGTCTAAAATCATCTAATATTTTCGAACGTCTTTACTTTGCTTAACTTTTTAGAGATTTGAAAAATCATTTAATAAGTTTCATGATCAAATATTTTAAAAAATGAAACATAATATAACAATTAGTTTGTTTATAAAGTGTTATTTTTTTATAATCTTTCAACTGTTGCCCATAAAAAAAACATTTTACCATCCACTTCTTCAGGAAAACGATTTTAATGAAGCAGAAATGTACAATGTACAAATTTATCAGCGGATAAAGTAATTAAACGTATGAATTGTTGATGCAAAACCATGAACAATGCATGCATTAATCTACTTTTTTTAATTCTCTCTCACACAATATTAGCAGAGCAAACGTAGTTATCATGAGTAAACGCATCGATACATTAATGAAATTCCCCGGTCAAATATTAATTTCAATTAAAATTTTTGTTTGATTTTCATTACGTTGAAACGATTTTTGCGTAACAGGTGATGCGATGTCCTTCAAAACAAAAACAAAAAAATCATCGCCGGTTAGCAATAAAATCCATCCATAGTGTGCGCTGCATTCGTATTGAATTATCGATGAAAATGATGTTTACGTATTCATGTGGCGCGCGAATGCATTAACCGCACTTTCCATCACATTGACGAAAGTATACAGTGGAAAATGCGAGTTTTATTTATTTTTTGCATATTGGAAAATGCAAATTCCGGGGTGGAAATTCTGATTAGTGGGAATTGGGACACAAAAGTAAAAAAGATTTGGTCATGAGCTTCGGCCTGGGCCATTCGTCAGATCGACAGCATTATTGATTAAGGCTCGGGGGTTGTCGAGAGCCGACCAACCCCTGTACTCTCTCTCTAGCTACATACAATCACATCGGATTAGTCCGAGCAGAAACTACTCCATCACATGTGTAATATCAGATCGTTAGTATTCTCAATGGTTATTATTGATATTTCTATGCACAATTTACAGATGAATATACGAGTATTTACCAAAGCTACAGATCACAGCTTCAATTCAAAACGTTAATCTTAATTACTCATTAACTTCATTTGTTTTTTATAATTTCAATGCTTCAAACATGTTCTCAAATAGTCAAACGTTCAATTTAAAAATTTCATTAATTAATATAATCAAGTTGCATTGCTTCAATCCTCAATTTTACATTTGAAAATATTTTAAATTCAATTCAGAAATCAATAAATTTTAAAATACATTTGTTTAAATGAACGTTCGCATTTCAATTGAAACATGAAAATGCTTTTATTGCATTATTTGAATATTTCAGGAATCTGAAGTATTTCTAATTATTTCTATGGTTATGTAATTTTTGTTCAAAAACGAAGTAAAGAAAAATCAACGTTCGAAAACGCAATGTCTTCACATTTTATTCATTTTTCTCAAAAACTGTAATAGATAGAATTGATCCAAAAGATTCATATGAAAGTAGGATATTTGAGGAATCTAACTTGTTTTTAATTATTGCTGTGGTTTTATCGATTCGGCTGAAATTCGCGTTTAAAAAAGATGCATATATTTAACAAATCCATAGAAATGTACTCTAAATTTCATTTAAATAAAATACATTTTTATCCTATAAAAAAAGCTATTATCCTTGTAACATTTTTCTATGCTTTACTTTACTTTGTAATTCACAAGTTTTGTATCTTTACTTCGTAATTTAGCTTCAATTCGAAGCGCAGTTTCCATCTGAATATTCGCTTAATTTAAAGTTCGTAATTCAATATTTAGTGGTTTTCTTAGAAACTATATAAGACAGAATTGATCCAAAATATGTATATGAAAGTTGAATATTTAGGGAATATAGTGAGAATTCAATTATTACTGTGGTTTCATCCAATTGGCTGCAATTCAAAAGTGAAATAATAGAAAAAAATGCTATAAGATGCAATGTCTTCACATTTCATTAATTTTCTCAAAAACTATAATAGATAGAATTAATCCAAAAGATACATATGAAAGCTGAATGTTTGGGGAATATAGCAAGTATTGATATATTACTGTGGTTTTATCCTTATGG
>NW_017098241.1:0-16208 GCF_001412225.1 Nicrophorus vespilloides
ATTTTCTTTTAATAAATGTATTATACAAATACTTTTATAATTTATTAATACGTTTTATAACTTCATCTATTTTAAGGATTATCAAATTTTCAAAGTGAATTGTCTTTATTAATAAATGCATTTATCAAATACTTTTATAATCTTATACTATTATTTAAATAGTCTAGTTTTAAGATATGTTGAAAAATTCATAAGTTTTTTAGTTATTTTTTTGAAATATTCATTAATAAGTAAACACATAATTTTCAATTTATTTAAGGAATTAACTAAATTTTCAAAGTTAATTGTCTTTATTAATAAATGCATTTTCAAATACTTTTATAATCTTATAATATTCTTCAAATAATCTAGTTTTTACATATGTTGAGAAATTAATATGTTTATTAGTTATTTTTTGAATTTTTTTTTAATAAGTAAATACATAATTTTTAAAATTTTGAAGTAAATTAATCACATTTTCAAAGTGGATTTTCGTTATCAATAAGTGTATTATCAAAAACTTTTATAATCCTATACTATTATTTAAATGGTCTAGTTTCAAGATGTGTTGAGAAATTACTAGGTTTATTAGTTATTTTTTTGAAATATTTATGAATAGTAAAAACATAAATTTCAATTTTTTTAGTAAATTAATCACATTTTCAAAATGAATTTTCTATATTAATAAATGCCTTATCATATACTTTTATAATCTTATACTATTATTTAAATAGTCTAGTTTTAAGATATGTTGAAAAAATCATAAGTTTTTTAGTTATTTTTTTGAAATATTCATTAATAAGTAAACACATAATTTTCAATTTATTTAAGGAAATTAACTAAATTTTGAAATTAAATTTTCTTTATTAATAAATGGATTTTCAAATACTTTTACAATCGTATAACATTCATCAAATAATGTAGTTTTTAGATATGTTGAGTTATTATTAGTAATTTTTTTTTTAAATATTTGTTAATAAGTAAAAATATAATTTTCAAAAATTTTAAGTAAATTAATCACATTTTCAAAATGAATTTTCGTTATCAATAAGTGTATTATCAAAAACTTTTATAATCCTATACTATTATTTAAATGGTCTAGTTTTAAGATGTATGGAGAAATTACTAGGTTTATTAGTTATTTTTTTGAAATATTTATGAATAGTAAAAACATAAATTTCAATTTTTTTTAGTAAATTAATAACATTTTCAAAGTGAATTTTCGTTATCAATAAATGACTTATGACCCCTTGAATCTCAAAAATGACAGAAAATTTCGATTTGCACTAGGATACCAGGAGTAGCGAAGACGTATCCTAGCAACGGTAGTTCTAATTAACACGCTAATGACACACCCACTGACGTTTGGTTCAGCGTACTGTCATTTTGACAGCTGTCCGTGTGACAGCTACTGTTACAAGTTAACCTGAAAGATCTTCATTGAATTTTCTGTTTATTCTGCAATGTTTTGAATGAAAACTTGAACATGTTTCGTTACTTCCTTGTATAGGAAACTTTTTGAAAACATCACGTTTAATAATTAAATGTATTAAAACAAAAAAAAAATTAATTGATTTGCAATATGTTTATTGATTTTGAAGCACTCTAATTTTATTACCAGGAACGAATTTATCGATAACTAATGTATTTATACTGATTTAGAGTTATCTTGCTGTTAGATAAATAAACTAGAAGTTCGTTTTGCCCCAAAAAAAAAAAAAACACTCAAAAACTCATCGATAAGTGCAAATTACTTTTCTTTTTTTGTTGTTGTGTGTAGATGGATTCGCGCATTGTTTTACAATTAGTCGAGATTACGTAAACGTCCAAAACTGTAAGTGCGGTTTAGAGATTTCTGGGTGTCATCAGAGCAGGTATGGTGGGAACAACGAAAGAAACAAAAACTAAAAGGTGGCGTTGGAACGATAAGAATCATTCGATTAAGTGCTCAGATAATGCATGTTGCAGCGGTGCTAATCCCATTGAGTTTTCCCTTTCCGACCGAAATCTGATCTCCCTCATTCATCCACCAGAGGCTTTCATCATTGCGCATTTGTGCAATCGCATTACTAAAACCAGAGGATGCATCATGAAGGATAACAGTACGTGCGCGTGTTAGAGTGAAAGAGACAGTTGAATGGAGATAGAAAAAGAGTAATTGTAGTGGTAATCATTAAAAAAGGGTGAATGTTTTTTTTTTATATATCGTTACTTTTATTACACTTCAGAAAAGATTAATGATCAAATTGGATACAATTTATGTAATGAGAGAAATCGTAGTAGGCTTATTGGAAAGGGTATAATTTTGTCTTTAATTTGCATATTCGATGAAGTAATTAGCATTTGTGGTTGTGGAGCAATTAAATAAAACGTGATGACACTAAATTTACAAGTATAATTTCTAAATTTTGATAGCTTATTACAAAGCCAGGGATGAAATTTCAAATATCAAAGTAGGCTTATTCGAAAGACCATAGTTTTAGCTTTAAATTAGTTTAAAATATTATACTTAGTGTAGCTGGTTATCGAGTAATTAAATGAACTGTAAAGACACCATGAAAAAAAAGTTTAAATTTAATATTTAATAAAATTGAATTTTCTATACTAATAAATGCCTTATCGAATACTTTTATAATCTTATAATATTATTTAAATAGTCTAGTTTCAAGATATGTTCAGAAATTAATAGGTTTATTAGTTATTTTTTTGAAATATTTTTTAATAAGAAAAAACAAATTTCAAAAATTTTAAGTAAATTAATCAAATTTTCAAAGTGAATTTTCGTTATCAATAAACGTCTTATCAAAAAGTTTTATAATTCTTTAATATTATTTAAATAGTCTAATTTTAAGATATGTTGAGAAATTGTAAGGTTTATTAGTTATATTTTTGAAATATTCATTAATAAGTAGAAACATAAATTTTAAAAATTTTGAGTAAATTAAACACAGTTTCAAAATGAATTTTTGTTATCAATAAGTGTATTATCAAAAACTTTTATAATCTTATAATATTCTTCAAATAATCTAGTTTCAAGATATGTTGAGAAATTAATAGGTTTATCAGTTATTTTTTTGATTTTTTTCTTTAATAAGTAAAAACATAATTTTCAAAAATTTTAAGTAAATTAATCAAATTTTCAAAATGAATTTTCGTTATCAATAAATGCGTTATCAAAAACTTTTATAATCTTATACTATTATTAAAAGAGTCTAGTTTTAAGATATGTTGAAAAATTCATAAGTTTTTTTGTTATTTTTTTGAAATATTTATCAATAAGTAAAAACATCATTTTCAAAAATTTTATGTAAATTATTCACATTTTCAATATAAATTTTCGTTATCAATAAATGTCTTATCAAAAACTTTTATAATCTTATACTATTATTAAAATAGTCTAGTTTTAAGATATGTTAAAAACATCTTAAGATTTTTAGTTAATTTTTTGAAATATTCTTTAATAAGTGAATACATAATTTTCATTTCATTTAAGGAAATTAACCAAATTTTCAAAGTGAATTTTCTATATTAATAAATGCGTTATCAAAAGCTTTTATAATCTTTTACTATTATTTAAATAGTCTACTTTTATGATATGTTGAAAAATTCATAAGTTTTTTAGTAATTTTTTTGAAATATTCATTAATAAGTAAAAACATAATTTCCAATTTATTTAAGGAAATTAACCAAATTTTCAAATTAAATTTTCCTTCTTAATAAATGTATTATAAAATACTTTTATAATATTATAATTTTCATCAAATAGTCAAGTTTATAGATACGTTGAGAAATTAATAAGTTTATTTACTATTTTTTAAAATATTTAACAATAATTACAGACATTACGTTATAAATTAAAACCAACTGCAAAGTGAATTTTCTTTATAACTAATTATATTATCAAAACCATTTACAATCACAAATGATTCTTCAATTAGTCTACTTTTAAATTACGTAAAGAAATTAATACGTTCATTTAGTGTTTATTCGAAAAAAAAAAAACGAGTAATAAATGAATAATGTATATCATCGAGTCGCACATGAAAGGGATAACATTTTTATTTTTTTTTGTACATTTTGATCCTCATTAGAGCATCAGGAAGCGCGGAAATGGTTTTGATAAAAATTGATTCGTAGCCTCCGCGATGAACCGGAATGAAATCCGAAAAAAAAAAACAAGAGAGAAACGGGAAGAGGAAACAAACAAACAAAAAAAAAGAGAGAGCTAATGATTCAGTTGTTTTGCATAAAAATGAACTTTTCCGGGCGAATAAAAATCGAAAGAGCGGCAAAAGGGGAGAGGAGAGGAAGGGCACAGGTCCCCATTCGTATTATGAAATATAAATTACAAAAAAAATTTGAAAAAAAAATTCTCTCCCTATATATTCGTTCGTTCCTCGTCGCAATGTAATAATTGCTTTATCAGTAATTGGAGAACCGACCGACTGCCGAAACTTTCAAAAAACCTACCCCACCATCATCCTCATCATTCGGTGCGTTTGAGTGTATGAGTGCGAGTGAGACAGAGAGAGAGTGAATGAGAAACAAGAGAGGGATGTGATAATACTATTGGAATTGTAAATCACATTGTCATTTCATTTCATCGAATGTCATTGCCAGTTGGAAGAATCCCGCGTTCAATTATTATCATCTGACTGGACACACGTTCTCCATACATATATGTACGCAGGGCTCATCCGATGTGCACACAATATCCTAGTTGCAGGACGTTATTTCGTTTTTGTTTTTATTTGTTTCGTTTTTGTTTTGTTAATTGTTTTTGTTTATTTTCTTTTGTTTCTTTTTTTTTCGAAAACTATTATTATTTCAATTGCTTTTGTTTCCTTCCTATACGCGAATAAACAATTGAAACATCAAAAACAAAACAAAAACGCGCTAATGGGATTAAAGTGTGCTTTGCAAGGAGATATATAGAAACAAAACAGAAAAAAACATGTGAATGTGACATGTAGTGTCGTTCATTAATGATTAGTCATGTTTGATGAATTAAGTTGATTAGCGTTTGCTTAATTACGGGCGTCGCGTAATGCGCGTAATAAAATTTGAATAATTAAATTATGACGCGTTCGCGAATTAATACCGGGGGTGTTCGGTCGTTGCATTTAATTACTTTGCAATAGTTCAGCATCAACATTCGGCAAAAACCCCTCTAAATCACCCAACCCAACCCACATTGTGCAATTGCAGCGACCACTGCGATCGATTCTTAATAACAGATTTTATGCTAACAAAAAATTCATCAATAAATTACAACAACAAAAAAAATAGATTTAGAATTAAGTGAGGATCGTTTGAATGCAATCATTTTATTCGTTATAGTTTTAGCTTTAATATGCATATTCGTAGATCTTTGTGGTGTTACAGGTTTTTCTGAAATATCAAAATAACTAAGGATATGTTTTTAAAATTTCAGTCAGAAAAAGTTTTGTAATTTAACAAATTAAAATTAACTGCGATAACAAATCTGTATACACATTTCATTGCTAATAGTTTTAGCTTTAGTGTGCATATTGAATGAGGTATACAACATTAGTATTTTTTCTAAAATAGTTAAAAATCTAATGATATATTTTACTCTTACTTTCAATTTCATTCATAACAAGTTTCTTAATTTAACAAATATTAAATACAGCGTCAAAACAATATATTCATATTATTCTTTATAGTTTTGGCTTTAGTATGCATATTCAACGAGTTTTTCAACATTAGTAGTTTTTCTGAAATAGCTGAAAAAGTAAACTTTCTTAATTTAAGAATTAATAATTAATTTCAGCTTAAATTCAATATACACTCTTTGTTCCTTATAGTTTCAGCTTTAATATGTATATTCAACATTTTTAATAAATTTCGTAGTTTTTCTGAAATAGATAAAAAACTAAACTTATGTTTTTAGTCTCAATTTTAATTTCATTCTTAAAAAGTTTCTTAATTTAAGAAATAATAATTAACTTCAACATAAATTCAATATACACTGTTTGTTCCTTATAGTTTTAGCTTTAATATGTATTTTCAACATTTTTTATAAATTTTGTAGTTTTTCTGAAATAGCTGAAAAAGTAAACTAATGTTTTTAGTCTCAATTTTAATTTCATTCATAAAAAGTTTCTTAGTTTAAGAAATAATAATTAACTTCAGCTTAAATTCAATATAAACATTTTGTTCCTTATAGTTTTAGCTTTAATATGTATATTCAACATTTTTTATAAATTTTGTAATTTTTTTGTAATAGCTGAAAAACTAAACTTATGATTTTAGTCTCAATTTTGATTTCATTCATTAAAAGTTTCTTAATTTAAGAATTAATAATTAATTTCAGCATAAATTCAATATACACATTTTGTTCCTTATAGTTTTAGCTTTAATATGTATATTCAACATTTTTATAGCATTCGTAGTTTTTTTGAAATAGCTGAAAACTAAGCTTATGTTTTTTGTCTGAATTTTAAATTGATTCATAAAAAGTTTCTTAATTTAAGAAATAATAATCAACTTCAGCTTAAATTCAATATACACGTTTTATTCCTCATAGTTTCAGCTTTAATATGTATATTCAACATTTTTTATAAATTTCGTAGTTTTTCTGAAATAGCTGAAAAACTAAACTTATGTTTTACTTTCAATTTCATCAAATCAATATACTCATTTTATTCCTAATTACTTTACTTAAATTACTCAAATTTTGTAGATAATTTAAAAATATAACATAATATACTTAGAATCAATCAAGTTTCTCATCTAAATTTCGAATCTACAATTGTTATTTTTTGCAATTGTTTCGTAATTACTTTTGACCAATCTGATTCCTCTTATCTGACAGCCACCAGACAGATCTGTCAACGTTCCACTCGAAAGCCTACTTGGTTTCTTTATAAATTTTTGTCATTTTCAAAACAAAATGCGTTTATTGTTGTTGTTTTTTTGTTTTGGATCTTTCATTGAGATTTAGCGCAAATCAAGAGATCGGTATCAAACGCTACAAAGCGTCTATCTGACTAATCTGTCTAATCTGACGGTCGTTTCGCGATTACAGGAATTAGTTTTGAATTAAAGATGATTCCGCAATTCCAGCGTCAAAGTTCACGTCTATTGTTGCGTTCGGATTAGTAAGTATTTCGTTTTCACTAAACAATAAAGAAAAAATGTAGATACGAATCGTAGTGTTGCGAATCTTTAAATAACTGATGGAATGTTGATCAGAAAGTGTGTATTATTTTCTGCTTATGTTTGTCATAACTTTGTAGCGCTTATCGTCATAATTTATGATCTTGTGAGATTGTCATCGAAATCAGATAAAGCCATCATCACCATCATCAACTACAAGATTTGTATCGTGTGTATTATTACTGTGATCCTCGACCTGCGTTACGTTTCATTCAAAAATAACTTATGAAGAATAAAATTTATGAAAAAAAAATAATGTTTTACAGTTCATTATTTTACTCGATATCCAAGTACACTAATTTGAAGTATGATCACTTCAATTAAAGTTAAATATACAGGGTTTAATATAAAAATACTATCAACTTTGTATCTGTTACCGTTTTCTTGTAATAAGCTGTCAAAGTTGAAACATATTTTTTCAATATTATAAAAATATAGTGTCTTCATGTTATTTTATATTGTTTTAAAAGCACGCTTGCCAATTTTAATAATGAATACTCTAATTAAAGCTAAATATATAGGCTTTAATATGAGTATACTATCAGATGTGTATCTATTACTGTTTTCCTGTAATAAGCTGTCAAAGTTGAAGATTTTTTTTTAATATTCCAAAAAAATGCAATGTCTTCATATTATTTTATATTATTTTAAAACCACGCTTGCCAATTTTAATAATGAATACTCTAATTAAAGCTAATTATACAGGCTTTAATATGAGAATACTATCAGTTTTGTATCTGTTACTGTTTTCCTGTAATAAGCTGTCAAAGTTGAAAAATATGTTTTCAATATTCCAAAAAAATGCAATGTCTTCATGTTATTTTATATAGTTTTAAAACCACGCTTGCCAATTTTAATAATGAGTACTCTAATTAAAGCTAATATACAGGCTTTAATATGAGTATACTATCAGTTTTATATCTGTTACCGTTTTCCTGTATTAAGCTGTCTAAATTTAAAATTATTTTGTTCATGTTAAAAAAAAATACAGTGTCTTTACGTTATTTTATATTGTTTTAAAACCACGCTTGCCAATTTTAATAATGAATACTGTAATTAAAGCTAATTATACAGGCTTTAATATGAGTATACTATCAGATGTGTATCTATTACCGTTTTCCTGTAATAATCTGTCAAAGTTGAAGAATTTTTTTTTAATATTCCAAAAAAATGCAATGTCTTCATATTATTTTATATTGTTTTAAAACCACGCTTGCCAATTATAATAATGAGTACTCTAATTAAAGCTAAATATACAGGCTTTAATATGAGTATACTATTAGGTTTGTATCTGTTACCATTATCCTGTAATAAGCTGTCAATTTGAAGAATATTTCTTTCAATATTCTAAAAATATAGTGTCTTCATGTTATTTTATATTGTTTTAAAACCACGCGTGCCAATTATAATAATGAGTACTCTAATTAAAGCTAAATATACAGGTTTTAATATGAGAATACTATCAGCTTTGTATCTGTTACCGTTTTCCTGTAATAAGCTGTCAAAGTTGAAAAATATGTTTTCAATATTTCAAAAAAATGCAATGTCTTCATGTTATTTTATATTGTTTTAAAACCACGCTTGCCAATTATAATAATGAATACTCTAATTAAAGCTAATTATACAGGCTTTAATATGAGTATACTATCAGTTTTATATCTGTTACCGTTTTCCTGTAATAAGCTGTCAAAGTTGAAAAATATGTTTTCAATATTCCAAAAAAATGCAATGTCTTCATGTTATTTTATATTGTTTTAAAACCACGCTTGCCAATTATAATAATGAGTACTCTAATTATAGTTAAATATACAGGCTTTAATATGAGTATACTATCAGCTTTGTATCTGTTACCGTTTTCCTGTATTAAGCTGTCTAAATTTAAAATTATTTTGTTCATGTTAAAAAAAATACAGTGTCTTTACGTTATTTTATATTTCTCTAAAACCATAGTTGCTAATTTCAATTATGAATGTTCTAATTAAAGCTAAATATACAAGCTCTAATATGTGCATATTGCTTGATTTGTACCTATTGTCGTTTTTACGTTACAAGCTATCAAAGTTGTTGTTTTTAACATTGCAGTGTCTTCTCGTTTTGCCAGTTTACTCAACAACTATATGTAATATTTAGAAGTGTAAGTACTCTAATTAAAGCCAATTATTCAAGCTTTAATTTGAGTATCAAAGTAGATATGTATCTGCTACCGTTTTCTTGTAATACGTTGTAAAACGCATGTAGTATACGATCGTTAATTGTCCGAGGATGTGCGAAGTGCGTCTGTCTCCAGCATGAATGAATCACTTTCGCATCCAATTAATGCCGACTTAATAGCCAAATAATCCCAATATTATTTTCTCCGCTTAATCCTCGTCATTTGGACGTTCGCAACGATCGAGTCGAGTGCGCGATTTTTAAGTACAGATAACAAAAAAAATAAATAAAATAAACGCACTTACATATATATATATTTATATACGCAGTGATGATCTAATTCAATCAATAAAAAAAAATCACGTAATCATCATACGGAACAAGTGTGCATATGTGTGTACACGTACTATACAAATTGTACACACTCACTCACGCTTTCGCTATTGACTAGATAAAACAATCGAATTAAAATTAAATTACTCGCAGTTGGCGGTGGTTTCGCCTCTCTTTTTTTTGTCTTTTTGAAGGTGCAACGGCTTCAACGTGTAAGATTAATAATCTATATATTTAGATTCAAGAAATCTAAGTGAGTTGACTCAAGGTGCTAATTGGAATTATGTGCGTGACTCAACAACGTGATCTGTAACAAAAGAATAACGTAAAACATCGGAGCGCGAATCTTCATCTTCTATACATCAATCGTGCCCGGTGTGTTTGTGCAAGGATTAACCAAAGAAAAAAGGATAATATCCACGTTCAATGGATTCGGTAAGTCGTTTTCTTTTAATATTCATTGGAAATTTCATCCATTAAATTGTATAATTTGTATAAAAAACACTTAAACACCATAATTAAGATCAGAAACGTCAAAAAATGACAACCACATGATTTCCATGACGACTGAAAGGATGATAATTAACCTTAACTGTCATTAGGAACGTAACCTTAATTAAAATTAATTGAAATAAATCTTAAATTGGTTAGTTTTCAATAAAATTTTCGTTAAATTTAACAAACGTTTATAGTTATGATAAATAAACGAAAGCGTTTTAACGTAAAAGTAATCAATTTGGATTAATTTTAATAAAATTAGCAAACGTCAAATTTTACCATAATTAAGATCAGAAACGTCAAAAATGACAACCACATGATTTTCATGACAACTGAAAGAATAATAATTAACTGAAGTTAGCGTTATTAACGTTAACTGTCATTAGGAACGTAACCTTAATTAAATTTAATTGAAAGAAATCTTAAATTGATTAGATTTCAATAATCGTTTCGTTAAATTTAACAAACGTTTATAGTTATGATAAATAAACGAAAGCGTTTTAACGTAAAAATAATCAATTTGGATTAATTTTAATAAAATTAGCAAACGTCAAATTTGACCATAATTAAGATCAGAAACGTCAAAAATGACAACCACATGATTTCCATGACAACTGAAAGAATAATAATTAACTGAAGTTAGCGTTATTAACCTTAACTGTCATTAGGAACGTAACCTTAATTAAACTTAATTGAAAGAAATCTTAAATTGATTAGATTTCAATAAACGTTTCGTTAAATTTTGTTTATAGCTATGATAAATAAACGAAAGCGTTTTAACGTAAAAACAATCAATTTGGATTAATTTTAATGAAATTAGCAAACGTCAAATTTGACGTTTGCTAATTGTCATTTCGTTTTTGTTATTATTTAAAACATAAGAAAACTTGATTATTCTTACACATTTAAGTCATTAATTTAATTTCTAAGATATTAATTAACAAAGTTCTCTTTTCAATTATTTCGAGTATTTCTGTAATTAACACGTGATTAATTTGTATCAGTCAAATTTAATAATAGTTGAGAAACGTTCGCTTCCGTTCATTTGTTTAACAACAGCAATTGTTTTATTTTTTGTTTCCGCCTTTGACTCTTGATTTACGTAATTTTCGGTGATTTGTAGGAAACCGAAGCAATAACATTAATCAATGCCGAAAACGTGGAACTATCGAGTTGAACAAAGAACATTAGATTACTAGATTTCGTGACAACATTATGTTTCCTAATAACTTAACCTTTATTACATAATCAATTTGATTATATATTTCATTGATTTTTACTTAAATTTTATAACTACGATCATTAAACTTTTTATATCAATAAAATCTGCATTAATTATTAAATTTTATTGAAATAAAACAAAAGAAACTTCATCAAATTTTGGTTATAAATTTCTTCAATCTCCATTAGAAAAGACACCTGTTTTCAATTGTTTTTTCAAGTCACGTATCAATTTCGCCGATCAGTGTTTGTTTTCGCAAAAAACAAAACACTAACGTGAGTCAACAGAGTTTGCACAGCCGATTAACGCGAATCGAACGCTCATTTGCGTTATTGCATCTTCAACAATCGTCGTAATTGCTAAACCAAATACGATTATCAATTTGAATCCAGTTACCAAAAATTACGTTAACAGCACCATCTTCGTTCGCATCCTTGTATTAACACTGACAGATTTGACGTGCGAGGATCGCTGCAGTTGCGGTGCAATGCAAAACTCGATAGATGGAGCTACATATGTCAATTTGAAATATTTCTTAATAAATTATTATAATAACTTTATTTGTTATTTTCATAATCCATGTGTTATATTCATAATATAAGTTTTCTTCTTTGTTGATTTATGCAACCAAATATACAATTACATAATGCATTTTTAGTCTCTTATATAATTATGTAATTGGATTAAAATTATTATCCTTTTAATACTCAATTAAGTATTTGTTAATTGATGGGATAGAATTATTAATTAATTGATATATCTAAAATATATACAACCAAATATACATTAATATAAAAATGATACAATGTAAACTGAGTTATATAATATTGATGATTATACAATAGTTTTAATGTGATTACGTCTATGCAACCAACTAAACATTAATTTAGACATCTATCAATAATGTCTTGCAACTATTTGATGTAAAATTTCAACCGGAGATGTCGTGACGTGTCCGAATATAATATAATATAAATTATTATAATTAGATTTAGAACAAAGAAACTTTATTAATAGTAAATGTTCAATAATTATCAAGAAACTTATGAAACAATTGATTTTCAATAAACATATTCGACACGTTTATGGTAATAATAAATTATTATAATTATAAAAAAACAAACAGAAACAATTGGAAATAATGGCGTATCTGAAACAATTGATTAAACAATGAAACGAAATTTATAATTAAACGATTTTCATTTTTTTTTCTCTCTCTCAAATAACAAAAACAAAACAACAATTTTGCAACACGGAATATTTGATTTTAATATAAAATTTTCATAATAAAACTCAGTTTTCACATCTGTTCAATTAACAATTTGCTAAATTAATGACGAATTAAGACAAAAATAAAATGTCCAATTTGGAAAAACATTTTTTTTTTAATATTTCAAAAAAATGCAATGTCTTTATATTATTTTATATTGTTTTAAAACCACGCTTGCCAATTCTAATAATTAGTGCTCTAATTAAAGCTAAATATACAGGCTTTAATATGAGTATACTATCAGCTTTGTACCTGTTACCGTTTTCCTGTAATAAGCTATCAAAGTTGAAGATTTTTTTTTAATATTCCAAAAAATGCAATGTCTTCATGTTATTTCATATTATTTTAAAACCACGCTTGCCAATTCTAATAATGAATGCTCTAATTAAAGCTAAATATACAGGCTTTAATATGAGTATACTATCACGTTTGTATCTCTTACCGTTTTCCTGTAATACGCTGTCAAAGCGTTGAAAAATATATTTGATTTCAATATAAATTTTTCATAATAAAACTCAGTTTTCACATCTGTTCAATTAAAAATTTCTAAATTAAAAACGAATTAAGACAACAAAATATTTGAAATATTTATTTCTTTAATTAAGTTTACTGAAATTAATACAAAATAACATTTTTCTCTTTCGATTTTCTGTTAAATGAGAGATTGCGTGCAATTAAAGTTGAGAGATGCAAAGGTGAAGCGCGAAAAATAGGATTCGCCAAGCGTCTCGCGTCTTTTAATAACTTTAAAAACTTATACAAGTTATAAAAATATGAAACAAGCAAAGAAACAACCAAAAAAGAAGTGTATGTAATGAAAGCGAAAACGAATGCGTAAAATAAATAAATACGGAGGAATTCGAGATTACAAAGCGTAATCTTATCTAATTAGGGAACAACCTGTATGTATGTATTATAAATATGTGTATTTATTTACGTTTTTTTTTTGTTGTTGTTTCACCACAACTATTTTAGTTTTAGTCTGAGTATTTTCGTCGTCATCGATTACAAATTTCCTCACGTGTTTTCGATAATTCCCATTGTTTCGTGTAAAAACATACAAATTACACATTAAAACATCATATTAATTGATTTAAAACGAATTTAAATCAATGGAGGACAAGAAAACGCTTAAATATTAAAGTGTCATAAAAGAAGCGTTACTGTTTGATTTCAACGCCATTTTTTTTCTGTTGAGGTTATGTCTTTATATCTTTTGATATTCTTATTAAAAAGATATCAAAATTTAATTATTATGCTAAAACTTTATTATTTATTTAGTCAAAGTTAAAGATAATCACTAGACATTTTTCTCTATAAATTTGAAACAAATAAAACGATTATTTTCCATTTAATTAAAAAAAACATTAATTAATTAGTAATTTACTATGTTTTTATAATTAATAATGGAAATTATATATATTTTTGCGGTTTTATTTAAAAGTTATTTGAAAATGAAATAGTAACGTTTCTTTTATGACACTTTTGTAGAATTGTTGTGAGAATTGATGACGCAATTAATGGAATTTCTGGAAATCGTTGCGGAATCCGTTTTAATGCGTTTAAATGTTAAGGTAAATGGAGGCATTTGTTACACTCGAGTTGGAGGATTTACGGTGTGTGTCCCAAAAAAGGGTCGAGAATCTAAGCGGAAAGTTGTGTTGAGTTTGAGTCCTTCTTGTTTCTTTCTTTCATTCTTTCTTTATTTCTTTCTGCACATCGAAACGGCAACTCGCACGTTCGTAGTTATGAAGATGGAGATGGAAAATGAGATGGGTTTAAACTCGGGGGCAAGCAATAAAGTGTGCAGTGGCAATAACAATCTGTGAATTATATAAGTGCATGTGGAGAGACAGAAGTGATAGCTATTAGAGAGAGCATTTATTTGTGCATAACTCGATACGCCATAAAGCCAAGAGGTTCTTTCTTTCGTTTCGAATACTCCCTCTGGTTTGCAGCGAAGACTTTGTGAAGACTTTCTAAAGAGATTCTCTCAGAAAGTAACTGAGAACATGAGGAGGAAAGGAAATCATCTTACAAGGCCCAATTTGCGTCCATTAATAATTCATGCCTATTTCTGTTTGCTGCTCTTGTGTTCATCGGAAGATTTATCGGTTCGTGGATGTTGGGTAATGCGGACTTAACTTGGATCGTTCACTAATCGCCCGGTTCGGATTAAAAAGCGAGTGAATTTCTTATAGGCAAATCCTCAAGATCATTAATGATCGTTTAACGCCAACGAGAAAATAAATAAAGAAAAAAACTAAACGCTCAACACGAAAATGAAAGAGAGATACGTAAGAGGAATTAATTGGATGGACGAGGAGATTTATTCGTTTGCAGTCACAATATTTTGACCGTTCTTGATCCTGATCGAATCGTTTGTCGAAGTTCGAAATTATTTATTGTCGTCGTGAATTGATGACAATACTTTTTGTATCTCTTTCCAACTCATTCTTATAGTGTGCATCTGTTACCTCATGCACACTATAAGAGTTGATATTTTGAAAAATGGATCCTCTTCGTATTGGAATTATGGATGAGATATCGACCACACGTAAAGAGAATTTGAAGAGTTTGATGCACTTTTATCTTACTTATTTTTAGCGTTTGTATTTTGGGTGTACACTTTTCATTATGTGTAGCATCATTGTGTGTTTGCATTGCGCAACAAAAGTCTTCCTTTCGTTACTTTAGTTTGTAGACAAAAAGAATAGGAAACTAAATGAAACGCGTGCGGCGTTTGAGGTGAGAAAAGCGGAGCGAGCCTGGAGTTGCGCAACGCGATTAATCCTCTCCTCTGTCATGCGGCCTACGTGAACAATTTATTATACAAATTAAATTAACCCATCGGAATCCTAATTAGAAACTAATTGCTCGAGGAGGAAAAAAAAGGTTTTGTCGAGAGCAACAAGAGTTTGTGAAAAGAATTTATTTATTTTATTTTTTTTTCGAGTGGGTTTTGGTTGTAGAACGAAACCATAACAACAATAACAATAGGAACAAAAGTGAAACAGAAATGAAACGAAATGGAAACAAAATGGAAACAGAGTGGAAACAGAATGGAAACAGAATGGAAACAAAAATGAAACAAAAGTGAAATAAAAATGATACAAAAAATTAAACAAAAATGAAACGAAAATGAGACGAATATGAAATAGAAATGAATCAAAAATGAAATAAAAATGAATCAAAAATGAAACAAAAGTGAAACAAATATGAAACAAAAATGAAACAAAAGTAAAACAAAAAATTAAACAAAAATGAAACGAAAATGAGACGAATATGAAATAAAAATGAATCAAAAATGAAACAAAAGTGAAACAAAAATGAAACGAAAATGAGACAAATATGAAACAAAAGTAAAACAAAAAATTAAATAAAAATGAAACGAAAATGAGACAAATATGAAACAAAAATGAAACGAAACTGAGACGAATATGAAACAAAAGTAAAACAAAAATGAAACAAAAAATGAAACAAAAATAAGACGAATATGAAATAAAAATGAATCAAAAATGAAACAATAATGAAACAAAAGTGAAACAGAAGTGAAACAAAACTGAGACGAAT
>NW_017098242.1:0-2586 GCF_001412225.1 Nicrophorus vespilloides
TGAAAGATATAATTAACGTTTATGAAAAGCATATCGATTGCATCTGTAAGATCAGTCAGTGAAGGATAGTCACTTCCAAATAATTTTGCTACTGTTTTTTCTTCCATTGGCCTACCAATCACCTCGCTATAAAAGAATGTGAATTGCATAATGATGAAACTTTGCAATCTCTCAAAGAAATTCATATTTTTCGTTTGGAAAGGTAAAAACGACTCAGGGTAAAGAACGGCATGAACCGGATTTCCGACAGCCATGTGACCAAAGTAAGGCGAATCCAAAGACGTTAATCCAATCATAGGACAATTGAATCTATGCTTGAACGCGAGGAATGTTGGCATCATGTACTCGACCATCAGAAGATCGAAATGTTCGTTTTTATCATTAATTAGTTTATGCACTTCCGGATGTTTTAATTCGTAAATGGTTATGTCACTTAACATGAACATAAATTTGTCCATCAATTTAATTGGATTTTTGTTACTCTCATTAATGATTTTTGTAACGTTGTGTTTGTTATTCCAAAGTTCATAGGCATAACTCACGTCAATTTGTTTGAAATTTTTTATTTCCTCTTTTAATGGATCTGTGGTTATTACGACTAGTTCGTGTCCTCTCTTCGCCAATTCCTGCATGATTGGAAGGTAAACAATTTGATGGCTGTAGGATGGAATTGGAAAGACGCCCAGAATCCGAGCGGCATCCCCGATGGATGCCGCCAGTAACAACAAACTATAAGCAACAATCGGATTCATTTTGTACACTATACACTAATTAGACTCGTAAAATGATTTCAGAACGTAAATACTCCAATATTGATAATCGTGCTAAGCGCTGATATAAATTCAAAAATAATAAGATAAATATGATTACTATCAGATTACTATCAAAAACAACTAGATTTTGTATAAAAATGAAACGTTTCATAAATATTATAATTAGATTTATCAAACGAACAAACTTTGATAACATCCAGATAATCGCTTATTGATAATATTTAATGTTTAAAGAATATTTATTAACATTTTTGTATAATGACAGTGACGGTTCATTGAACTTTAGTGATTTTAGTCAATGAAACTTTAGTGATTTTAGAAAATACAAATGTAAAAAAATCTTCAAACTCGGCTAAGCACAAATTCCTTTTATTGAGTGGATGAACTCTAATAACTGCATCCTTATGATCAGCAAACTTCTTCTCCGACAGCGGGCCTTGGCTCCTCGAGAGCAACAACACCGTCGTTTGGAGCACACAAATATATATCAAAAATATTCTCAACTTCGCGGTTCGATCCGGTCTCCCCGAAATTTTGGAAGCATAGTTGCATCGTGGAGCGTAGTTGCAGCATTGTCTACTTTACCACGTTTAAAATGAACTCAAAATTTTTATTTAATAAATTAAAAAAAATCCTGCTCGATTTTAAATTCTCAAAATTTGTGATTACATCATATTAAAATTCATATGTGTATTTACATTTTTATTATCTATTCAAAAGTATTTGCTCACCTGTTGTTAATTTCATATTACTCCTTGCTTATTAACTTAAGAATTTCCATATATCCTCATTGCATTTTGTGAAATAAATTTTAGAATCATTATTATGGAATCGTATGAGATATTTCATACCATTATTTAATTATATAATAACGCAAACAGTTAATATAGACACTCTTGGTTCGAAAAGTATTTTTTATTTTTAAGAGAGGATATTTCATAAATATAAGTTTTGTATGTGAAATAATTCTGAAGCACGCCTGGATTAATATGAATTTTTGTTTCATATAATCGATTCAGAGAATCAGTTGCCACGAGGAAGCATTTGCGCTCAAATAAGTTTATTTTCGAACTGAAAAGAACAATTTGAGCTGAAATAATATATTTATGTCGGCATAAAATAATTGTATCTTTTGAATGCGTAGAGTTATTTCGATCAAATTTTGTAATGTTATTCGCTTGGTTCAAAAAACTCCGGAATACGACTTAATTACTATGCACTATTATTTCACAAAATCAATAAAGAGAATCAGAAGGTAGGAGAGACCTGAAGCGAAGGATTTGTACTGTAATACGCAAAAAAATAAATCTTTTGAATTTCGTACCGTTATTTGCAATTGTTTTTTTTAATTAAATAACGCATTTTTTTTTCTTGAGTGAAATAATATCGATAGAAGAATTTTTGATTCAGAGCATTTAAGCGCAAAACATTCATTTTCAACATAAAACAAATGTTTTGAATATTTGATATTATTTTCCGCAAATTTGAGAATTATTATTAGATAATATCATCATAAAATATGTTATTACAATTGTATTATAAAAATATATTCAAGATTGAATAAGAAAAATGTTCATAATTATAGAAAAGAAAAAAACAAAAAACGATTTTTTAAAATTTTTAGATTTTATTATCGTTTAACTGTAGAACATAGTAATTAGTTATAATAATTTTTCAAAAATAAAGAGTCAGTTTTATGCATTTAATATCATTATGTACACTAATCGGTTAGGACTGTTATACAATAAGGAAACTGGGTTGCATGTTCTTCGGGCTTCTCTACACTTTTGCCATTTCTTTGTTTTCTTCTATT
>NW_017098242.1:2591-2742 GCF_001412225.1 Nicrophorus vespilloides
AAAATTAGTCCTCGTCCTCTTTTCCTTGGCTCCTAATATTAACAAACAGAAACATTAATTATAAAGTTTAATTACTTTTGTTATGTTCTTACCTTCGGTCGAAATAATAGTTGGGGCCATAACTGATTATGTTTGTTTTTTCTCTGCACAA
>NW_017098242.1:2806-3750 GCF_001412225.1 Nicrophorus vespilloides
TGGCTCCTAATATTAACAAGCAGAAACATTAATTATAAAGTTTAATTACTTTTGTTAATTTCTTACCTTCGGTCGAAATAATGGTTGGGGCCATAATTGATTATTTTTGTTTTTTTCTCTGCACAACTGCTTGATTCAGGATCTGAAGAAGTAATGATAACTTTCATTTCAGATATGCCAATTTATACCATTGTTTATTAGGGGTTCCATAAAATTACTCCTGTCGAAGGGTAAGGGAGACCTTTGGAAAAACCAAAAATACATTCATTATATTTTTTTATTTATGACACTCTTGGTTCCAAAAGTATTTTTTATTTTTATGAGAGGATATTTCAGGATTTATTTCATAAGTTTCGTAAGTGAAATAATTTCGAAGCCCGGCTGGATTAATATGAATTTTTGTTTCATACAATGTATTCAGAAAATCAGATATTATATGATATTAAAATCAACCGAGTGGATACATTATTTATAGTTGTCGTAAAAGTCCCGACTCGTTCAAAAATAAAATGATAGATTCGATGGACCCCCTCTTGTTGTCGAGATCGACAAAAAGGTCGCCCAGCAGACCCGCCACCTCGCGCTGTGCAGCGTGCTTTATACAGTCCTGTACCATCAGAGGAACTCCACAGGTCTCACATATAGGGGCATCTGTGCCCTCGCACATGGGCATTGCTGACAGTGACTTGGCTGATTCCGCAGCCCGAGAGGCAGTGCGAGGGGTCGTCGGTCCCGACTTCTTGTATAGACCCGACGACGTTAGGAACCATGTGACTCTTAGTGTTCTAATGGAGTGGCAGATGCTGAACACTAACAAGTTACTTCGGATCAAAAAGACTGTTGATTCATGGAAGTGCCCGATAGCCCTTGAGAGGAGAGAGCAGGTGGCCGTGACCAGACTTAGGTTGGGTCACACAAACCTGACTCATTCACATATTCTCACT
>NW_017098243.1:0-137722 GCF_001412225.1 Nicrophorus vespilloides
AAACCCTCCAAGACTCCGCAACGACATAACTATGAGATAATCCACGGTGTCCAAGGATTTCTTAACCTTGGGACACGACATATTGTCGTGTCCCAGGGATGGAATTCTGGACACAGTGGAATATTGTCTGTGTTGTCGTTGTGGAGTTTCAGTTGTAGGAATTAAATAGTTCAATTGCTTTTAAACAAGTTTATTATAATGATTGGTACTCTTGGGGTCCTTTCCAAGACAATGTAGATACTTTAAAAGATTGACAAAGACTATGCTCATCTTAGGATTTTATGAGACTATGCTCCTCATATTAACATTTTACTAAGACTCTATTAGTCTTTGAAGGTTTTACTGAGACTGATTCTAAATACTTATTCTACTTACAAAGTTAATTCTTATTAATATGGGGTGGGAGTTGTGATCCGGACTAGGGTTTGTATATATTGATGATTAAGTGTTCCCATGGAATTTGGCCTTGGTGGTTTTGTTTATGTTAAGACCGGAACAAAATCCTATGCATTTGTTTATATGAAAAAGTTTATAATATAGACTTGAATTCGGAGTAAAGGTATAGGAGTATCGATGGGAATGTTTACGCTTGGTCCCCTTTGTTCATATTAAAGTGTATTGAACTGGAATTGCGGCAGAGATTCCTTTATGCTGATGTATATGGTTATATAATAATGCGACTAAGAGACGCCGTGGATGTCTCTAGTTCGTTAATACACTATTTTAACAATAACAATTATAATAATACAATTATAACAATTTTAGTAATAATTGTTAATCATAAACTCTTAATATTAATAATAAAAAATATATACAATGGTCTATTGCAGTTTTGTTCGTTTAAAAACTTATATACCTGACTTCCCAGTTGCAAGAGATTATAATGGTTAGATCCAAAGCCGCCCTAAAGTTTTATTGGGCACTTACTAAAAGTAAGTTTAGCAACCCATATAAATAGGATATAATTTATGACTTAATAAAGCTTAGCTTGTAGATGACTTAATGTAAAAGCTTAAACTTTAAAATTACAAAATATTTAAACCATGTTTAGAAAATAATACTCAAAATCCTATAAATCCTTTCATGAAGGACCCTATAAGGACGCACCGCTAATATTTTCCTTTCCTTGCACACAGGAATTAGAAAAAGAAAGCAATAACACCGCAATAAAAATCTAACCCCGGAAACAAACATCACTTGTCTGTCGCTCTAAGTTCATTTTTTTTTATCCCCAATAACACCAATTTTCTTTCACACCGCTTCTGCCGCCTTTTCAACATAACATCTACAACAACGCAAATAATGATATTCTGTTAAAATTGTTTATGTTCAAGCATCAAAGTTTGCAATATATTCTTCCGTTGTTTATTCAATTTAATGTTTATTATCTGAATGCGGCTGCGAATGAATATAAATTATAGTAAATATTCGGAATCTGTTTTCTTTTTGTCCAAGATCTTTAAAATAGATTCAATATCTTCAATGTAACAAATCATTTGTGCATCTTACAATATATACAAATGTTTGTCACCGATAATAATCAGGGTATATTTTGCATGTTAATGCTATGATGATAATAATAATCATTAGGTATATGATTAAATAAAAATACAATAGGCGTGTTCTTAAATATATTACGATCACACGGAAAATAATACATACAAATATTATGAAAAAGCACATTCATACTGGACACATAAATATATACAAATTAAAAATAGAAAAATCTATACAAGTATAAAACAATAATCATCTTAATTCGTGTGGGAAATTACAAGCCAAGATATAATGAAATAAAATAAACCAATTGGATAAACTGCTAATACTTTTCTACCTTCCTTCTGACTGTCTCCCAAAAAAATTGTAGATGCTGAAAAATTAAATATATATAATCAGATTTGAAAACGTTTTTAGTAAATTTATTACCATATGTGGCCCAGACAAATCCAGCCATTGACACAAACAATCTGAGAAAAAATAAGAAATATGTCTGTGTAGCAAGAAGGATTATTCTGCAAATAATCAATGATATAGTTGTGGGTAGCAGACAATATCCAAGGGCACATACGCTTTGGAAAAATGATCTAAAAAGAAATTCCTACATACTTGATTCAGTTCAAATAATTAATTTTACTTACATGTTGCCACCCAGTAACTTAGAATTTAAAGTAACAATCATGGAACCAATCCACACAATTACAAACACTTCAGCAAACTGTGGACCTCCATCATTTTCATTAACTGTATCAGAAGAATCTTGTAGCATCCTTAGAAAAAAGTAATAATAGTTCTTAATAAAATTTAACAATATTAATTTAAACATACATTGCCATGAAGGTGCATAAAACAAGAGGTCCCCACAAATCCCCTAAAAATCTTAATGTTAATATAATTTACCATGCAAACAATGCAACTTACATTCTTTCAATAATGTTTTTTTCTCCTTGGGAAACAAAACATAAGCAAATTTAATTCCAACAGCTTTCACATCTCGCATCTAAAATAAAGAGCATTAGAACAAAAACTGCAATTGTCACATAAAATATTGTTACAATTGTTTCCTTAATAGGTTCATCCAATGTGTTGAATTCTGGTTTTCCTAAGTGACTGGTTTTACTTGAAGGTACAGTCATTTCACCCTCAACATAACTACTGCTATCATCCATCATCTACAAAATAATACTTTACAGATCATCTTAATTGTTTGTTTCATATCTACCTCTAATCGTGCTTCGTTCATAGCAATGTTAATATATTTCTAAGCAAATTTGAAGATGTGTCCAATTCTGTTGATCAGTTGTCAATATTGGTTAACAGCTGTCAAGCAATGTCAAAAATATTTTGCTGCAACTTCATTGTCGTTGATTGTTCATCATTTCATTATTGGTAGCAGATTCAAATTGTAATACATTTTCGTCATATGAATTTAATTGTATGAATTTAATCGGAAGTACGACAGAAATATTTTACTTATGTCTCATATTTATTGTTAACTGATTATTTCTTCTTTATCAAATTGTGGAAATGGTATATATGTGGTTTTTATATGGACCTTGCTTTATACGTTCTTTGAACGCTGTACAGTATTGAACTTGAAATTATCATGAGTATGATACATATTATCTTCTTTGTTGTATTTTCTTTAATTGGGGCTAATTGTTTGCAATGTGTGGATGAGACAAATAACAATGTTGATTGGTGAGATACATAATTACAATACTTAACTAATTATTGATATTATAATGTTTAAGGTATGTTTTGTATAAAATTCCGCGTGAAAATCATTACAATAAGTTAATAAAAAATGGAGAGGCTTATCTATATATGTCTTCAAACAGCATGGGCAGTTGGAAGTTATCAAACTTATCTGTAAACTCGTCTTTGTCATTCTTAGGAAATTCTTTGAAACCATTATACAACACCAAAAAGGTATTCTTCAATTAATACTTTCTCGTTGTATTGAAATGTAACTATAAAGTATATTCCAGCAAATGTTTAATTAAAAAAATATATAAATTAATGTTGCAATTTACAAATTAATAATAATACTTTAGTGTGAATACAACGTGTTTGATATATTTTCCATAGAATAAGCAATTGCTACATATATTGTATAATGATGAACCACCAACGAAACATCCGAATTTGAAGAAAGGTCATACTAAAGGAATTGTTGTAGCAGATAAACAAGGCGGTTTTTGGATTGTTCATTCAATACCCCTATTTCCACCACCTAGCGATAACAGTTATTTGTATCCTCATACTGGAATGCATTTTGGTCAAAGTGCTCTTTGTATATCATTCAACGCGAAAATTATGAATAAAATTGGTAACTAATTATTAAATTTATTTAAATAATCTTTACAATTTTAATGTTTTTATCTAGGTGTTCAACTAATATTCAATGAGCCTCAAATCTATTCATCAAACATTCCAACTGATTTAGTCTCCATTTATCCAAAACTTAATGATGTAATAAATCACAAGAAAATAAGCAATGCCCCATCTTTTCACAAAAGCAAATTGAATTCACTCCTTGGAAAAGGATTTCTCTCTTTTGCTAAGAATAAGCAGTTCAATAAAGATCTATATTCTGATTGGGTAGCACCTAACTTGAAAGTTGGAATGTATGCTGAGACTTGGCTGAATGGACCAGGAAAATTAATATCTGACTGCAATAAATCATACAGGTACTCACCTTACAAAATAACTATATGGGTATTAACTATTATTTTTCAAGTGTTAACAATGTAAGGGGAATAAAACTGGAGATGATAAATTTGAAATTTAAATCAAGTTCAGACCATTCCAAATGGGCTGTTGCAAATAATTCAGGATCAAATTGGATTTGTATAGGAGACATCAACAGAGCAGTTAGTTTATTGACCAAATATTGATACATTAAACTTATTAATTATTATCATATTTAGGAACATCAACTGCATAGGGGAGGAGGCACAGTGTGTGTTAATGATAAAAGGATATCTGCAGCTTATAGGAATAGCATCAACAGTGTTGAACCTTGTTTTATGTTATAAAATGAAACAAATACTTGCTATTTACAACTAATATATTTAAATAATCTGACAAATATTAGGTTTACTTTTTGCTGGATGGTTGTGGGCATCTGTATTTCAACATTTCAACTTCAGCTTCAAAATAACTGGTGTTATTGTAGCAAAAATATTCAGGATTTTTGTAGTTGGTCGCTTTTCCAGCTCCAGGGCCTACTGGTTCCTGAATCACCTGTACTACATTTCCACTGAGTCCAGGTACAGCTGCTACATTAGATTTGGGTTCACTCTGCGAAGGTTTCGTGTACATGACCCTCCCGCCAGTTATGCCTCTACGAAAAGAGGATAATTGGCGAAACTTTTGGATTGAGCAGAAAATTCCGGACTTAGCACTGGACATTTTTGGAAATCTATTAGACTTTTACACAACTTTATAGGTTAATTTGGTAACCATTTACAACGTTGCCAGATATTTTTCAGATGATTATTATGTACTTTTATTTGAAACATTTTATTATTACAGTTTTATACTTGCTATTAATATAAATATTAATAAACATGATTATAATCATTTCGTAGAGAAATTGAAATTATTAATAATAATAAAAGAAACCTTAAAAAATTGCAACAGTGTCTTGTGGGCGTCACAACTGTCATAACATTTTATTTCTGACAAACTAACCTAACATTTTAAATCTTTATAAACAGTTAATAAATAGTGTTTGTGTTTTGGCTATGGCTCCAATAAAGTTGCAGACGAATGCAGCTGCTGATGATAGTGATGGAGATGTGTCGGGTGGTGAAACTGATCGATCAAATACTAGCAGAGAAAATGATGGGGGCCGCGATTCTAGCGATGTCGACGAGGCTGACTCTGACGATAGCTCTGAAATGGATGAGAAGGAATGCGAGGTGCGACGAAACGAATGTATGGAAAACCTTACTGATTTAGAAGAACAATTCTCAATGCTACGTGAGCAATTATATAAAGAACGGATTGCCCAAATTGATCATCAACTGTCTGAAATAAAGAGTGAGAGAAGTCAAGAGTACTTGGTGCCTTTATCAGAGTTAAAGGAAAATATGAGAATTAGGACTGAAGTAGCTGGTATACTTCGACAGTTAAGGTTGGACAATATTCAACATAAATTTGATGCTGAAGAGCAAGCTGCTTTACAACATCTCAAAAGTGAGAAATCATTGGCCAGAGACTTCTATGAAGATGAATTAAATGAAACTATTAGAAAGTTGGAGGAGGACAGACACAATGTAGAAATTAATTGGGGTGAGGGTGGTGAATGGTGCTCCAGATCAAGATCAAGGTCCAGGAGAAAGGCTGTTACAGTTTCTGGTCCTTACATAGTCTATATGCTTAAACCACAAGATATCATTGATGACTGGACTACTATAAGGAAAGCCTTAAAACGAACCACTTGATATAAGGTTTATCCTCGATAATGTGTTGTTAATTTCTTTGTTTTGAACTTAAATTGAACTGAGATCTAAAAGTGATCATGAATATTAATTTTTGTTCTAGTTTTGTAATATTTGTAATTCATTGACTTGAAGAAATTATTAATTTTTATAAAATGTACCATAATGTTTAGTGATTTTAACTTATCAAATTATAATAGATAAATATATTAATTGTATAAAATATTTGTACAAACCCTATGACTTTAGATGTTGTCAAAGAATCTTTAAATAAAAGAGCCTTTATATTTTGAAACTAGTATATTTTTATTTGTAACAACAAAACTAACTTTGGTATTTAGGTTTCCTGCTTCTTTCCAAATGGATTCATCTTTTGCATCCATGTAGATCCACTACAAAAACAAAATTTATCAATTTCATAATGCATTCATTTTAATTACTAGTACTAAAAACTTACGCTACTTCAAGTCCTTCAGAATTTGCTTCATCAATTTTTGCAGTTTTTAATTTTTCTATTAGCTCCGCTCGGTAAATCGTTTTTAAGGGTGTTACTTTTGTTGCAGCTTTGATTTGATCTTCATACTTCTTGATAGCATCTTTTAAAGAATAGCCATACCATTCAATTTCTTCTTCAGTATACTGCAATATTGTCATTAATATATATTTCATTCATTATTATATTAAATAGCATGTTTACAGCACTCAAATAAGTCTTGTAGCGACTAAAAATTTCTTGTTGTTTATCTGGTGTATCAGCATAAGATGGACATCCTTTATGAAGTTCTTGTAAAACTTTTCTTTTTAATCCCAATGGCAACAGTGATTTTAAATCACAAGCCGGAGTCTGTAATCAATGTGTTATTGGGTTTTATATATAACAATGTACCTGAATACCTTTAATAGATAATGATCAAATCCATAATTAGCATTAATTAATTGTATGGCTCTTCTTGTTACAATAACTGAAATATGTTTATTCAATACTTCACTGTATACTACAGATCTCTGTAGTGGTGGTACCCAAAAATGAGGATTTCTTCTCAAAAACATATCACGTTTCTGGAAACCTTGAACTACAGCTTCACCTCCCCACAACTGTTCATCATATTCCTTGGGGTATTTTAAAGGAAGTGGTACATCTTGTACAGGTAAACTAAAATGTTAAAGAAATAAGTTGTCTGCATCAAATGAATAGTAAAATAACTTGCACTTCATTTGTAACTTCATTTCTGATCCATTTTTGGTTTTCTGGAACATAGTTTACAGCTGCAGGTTCTGAATACTTCCATTCATTATAAAATTTCTTATATCCTTCTGGAAGCATTGGTCCCAAACCCCTTTCCAAAGGCGTGGATTTTGTAAATCTACGTAAATGCTTTAAAGCCTACAACATTGTATTAATAATATTTAACATATTAATGACTTGAAACATACTTTTGAAGCCATTGTTTAAGGATATTACGTTTATTAATTGATTCAAATAAACTCAAGTTGAAACATAACCTATTACATGTAATTTTAGGAAATGACACTGATTTGAACTTCAAAAGAACTATTTTTAGTTCAATTAATTTAAAACAACTTAAATTATTCTTTCATAAATTATATAAGTTCTGAAAAGTTACCAATTTTTATTTTTGCAATAATTATGTTTATATTTATTATGCAATTTCGAAGTTATATTTAGATATTCTTATTTGAACTATTACACCCAACCTTAAAATTAAGAATAGAAAATGTTCAAAAACTTTAAGATGTTTAGAAGATATTATAATTCTTCAGCTAAAAGTATAGCTAATGTTCTAAAAAATAAAGAAAGTGGTGATTTTATAAGTGTGCAGGTAAAAATCATTGTTAAAATGAAAACATTGCAGTTTTAAAATTAATTATTTACTTTAGGGATGGGTTAAATCAATGAGAAAAATGAAAGAAAATGTTTTTTTTGATGTTAGCGATGGATGTTCAGAAAAGAGACTACAAATTTTGCTTAATAATTCCTTAAAACCTACAGATTTGACACCTGGTTCATCAATTATAGCCAAAGGGAAGTTAAGTTTGAGTCCCAAAGGTGACTTAGAGTTAAATGCAGAAGAAGTTAAGGTTTTGGGTGAATGTATTGTTTCAGAGGGGTATCCATTTGCCCCCAAGAAACAATATAATGCTGATTATATTCGTCAATATTTACATTTAAGATCAAGAACAAATAAATTTTCCTCAGTTTTAAGAATAAGAGATGCAGCAACATTTGCAGTTCATGAACATCTTCATGAGCAGGGTTACATAAATGTTCACACACCAATATTAACATCTAATGATTGTGAGGGAGCTGGAGAAGTTTTTACTGTGTTCCCAGATAATAAGGAAACTTTAAAGCAAATGTCTAAACCAAATCAATCAAAAGAGGAAGCATATTTTAACAGTAAAGTGTTCCTGAGTGTTTCTGGTCAGTTGCATTTAGAAGCTTTATCTCATGGCATTAGTAAAGTATACACCTTTGGTCCAACTTTTAGAGCTGAGAATTCTAGATCCAGGCTGCATTTATCTGAATTTTACATGTTAGAAACTGAGACTGCTTTCATGAGTGATATCAAACAACTAACAGATCATATAGAAAATATGGTGGTTGAGATGACAAAGAAGATTCTTAACAAATATCCTGAGGATTTAAAGAAAGCACAAGATATAGAAGTTGACTTAAGTTGGGTGAACAAAAAATTCCCAATTTTAACTTATGAGGAAGCAGTTGATATTGCTAAACAACGAGATGTTTCATTCAATAGTGAAGAAGGATTTACAAAAGAGGATGAAATGTTTATTGTGAAACATTGTGGAAACATTCCCACTTTTATAATTGATTGGCCAAAGGAGAAAAAGCCATTTTACATGAAAGAATGTACGCATGATTCTACAAAAGTAATTTATTTATCATTTTCAGATTTTTTCGATTTTAATCATTTATTTGTAGGTTGATGCTTTAGATTTGCTTGCACCTAATGTAGGTGAAGTTGTTGGTGGAAGTTTGCGCGAGAATAGCTACGAGAAACTAAAAGAAAATTTACCAAGCGAAAATCTGGAATGGTACTTGGACTTACGAAAATTCGGCAGCGTGCCAACAGGAGGCTGCGGTTTAGGTTTCGAGCGATACCTGCAAATGATACTAGGCATAAGCAGCATCAAAGACGTTATTCCGTTTCCACGGTGGCCGCATAACTGTAATTTGTAATTTCATGTCAATGTGGGTTTATCAAATCACTGTTTTATGATTCAACAAATTTATTTGAATAGAGAAAGTGGGAAACAGTATATATTCGTAAATGTTTTGGTACTTTGTTTGAAATGAATTATATAAACAATAAATAAGTTCAACAAGACATGTATTTACAGACAAAATTGGTGCTTATACAAAACACAATTAAAAATGATTATTTTTTTAAAAAGAGCTTTACTGAAATATAAAAAATACCATGGCCCATTACCATAAAACCAATAAATTCTTATTTGAAAGTACAAAATATTAATTTTAAGTTTATTTTATAGGTTTTAAAATCTTTGAAATAACTTATTTCATTAAAGCATGAACTACTGCTTTAGCATTCAATGCTTTTAAATCGGTATAAGTTTGGCCTGTGCCAACAAATACGATTGGCTGGCCAGTTATGTATGTCATTGAAATGGCAGCTCCGACCTGTAAATGACAAAGTTCATTACTAAAGAGATCGGATAATTAAAACAATGGTCTTACCTTATCGTCGATTGTATCGAATTTCGTTAAAACAATGCCATCAATAATATGAGGATCAGAGTTTGAGGAATAATCGGCCATGGCTTGGTTAAATTTGACTAATTGATCTACAGCTTCGTTTCCAACCAATGCTTCACCTACGAACAGGACAAGGTCCGGTTCGTTAACTCTAATTAGCTTAGTGAGAGCTCTCATCAATGGCTCGTTGTCCTGCATTCGACCGGCCGTATCTATCAGAACTACATCGATGTTTTCTCTGTGTGCATGTTTGATGGCTTCCATCGCAATACCTGCTGCATCCTTTCCATAACCCTTCTCATATAGTTGGACCATTTCTATTCCACCGTGTCTATCACGTGGATGCAAAGCATTCAAATGTTTCATATGAGTACGAAGCTGTTCAACAGCACCCGCACGAAAAGTATCGCAAGCCGCGATTAAAACACTCATATTATTTTCAATTAACCAGAAACAGATCTTAGCAAGATTCGTAGATTTTCCGACTCCGTTCACCTATAATAAGTATTTTAATAAATGACTACAATCTAATTATTAACACTTACTCCACAGAAAGTCATAACGTACGGCCTGTTCTGTTTCTGAGCCTCCATGCAATCTCTCAATATATCAACACGCCGTTTAGGGCTCAAAATTTGTACTAAACTTTCAGTTATTGTATTTTTCACTGTTGTTGCAACACTATCAAATGTACCCAAAACCTTTCCTTCGAGCTTTGCAGCGACTGAATCGCACAGTTTTATGGCTATATCAGCAGCAACGTTCTTTGATATTAAATGATCCTTCATTTTTTCCAAGACTGGTATCATATCGTTTTTGTTAAGGTTCTTAGAACCCACCAACCCTTTGAAAATAGAAAACATTCCACCACTTTTAGCCTTCTCTGTTTTCTGTGGTTGTTCATGATCAGAATCAGACTCATATTCTTCTTCACTAGAAGAGTCCACTTCAATGTCCTTAATAATACCTTGCATTTTACCAACGATCTGCAAATGAAGAATTAACAGAATAAATATTTTAATAAGAATAAAATGAAACTAACTTCTTCATCTGGAGTAAAATGACTTTTCATATCTTCTGGCCTATCAGTAGTTCTTTCTAAAGTACCCAAATCTTTAGTGCTACCACTCAATTCCCAAACGCGCGGCTTCTTTCCAGCCTTTTCACTGGGGCTTTTTGGACTCTTAGGACTTTTCCTAAACAAATAAAACTTCAATATATGTAATTAATAGCAATAAAAATATTTACTTGGTATCCAACTTTTTATTGCCCTTGTTCATTTTTTGAGCAAACTTAGCTCTGTTAGCAGCAATAAGATCTTCACAGTTAATTCCATTTTCTTGTTTTGGTGAAGATTGGGGAGATACTTCCTCAGTGAAGTTGACCTCCTTCTTTTTGGTAACTTTAACAGGTTTTTCTTCTCCCTTCCTTTCAATCATGGAAGCCACAGTTTTTTTGCTCTTAAAACTCTCCTCATAGCTTCTCATCTGCTTGGGCAGCTTAGCTTGTGTTTTGCCCCATTCCTCAGACTTCTTTAAAATTTTATTATAAATATCCATAAACTGGAACTGCTGATAATAGTTGCCATCAGAGAGTTCATTTTTATATTTGTCCCTAAATTCCAAATGTATATCATTCAAAAATTTATCCACATATGATAATTGCAGAATCTTTTGATAGGCCACAACAAAAACCAAATCAAACTCATTATCCAGTTTGTACTGCAATTGAACACCATCCTTTTCAAATGTTTGATTTCCAGACCTTTCCTACAAACACAAGAAACATTTTATTACATTATATAAACATGTTATTCTGGTTGTATATTTAACAAAATAATATGACATATGGTTTGTATAATGTAAATGGGTCTACAGTATACTAAATATTATAATTAATTAATTAGACAAAATTAAGTCAAAGTGTTCATAATTTTATTACATATTGAATTATAATCTCAGTTAAATATCACGAGTTAAAATATATTTAAAATAAATTATTGTTCATTAAAAATATATGGTTAACTTATTTTGTGAAACCTTTAAATGTTAATATTAATACTAAAAATACTTATAATAACAAAGTTTCCATTGAAATTTCGATTTTCACAAACATTAGTTATGATGAAAAACATTGTGAGTAATGAAATATGAATACTTACTTGTAGGATCACAGTTTTGATTAAAGCATTGACTGATGGTGCAAATATTTGGCCTGTGCCTTGGAAGCACCATAAAACGATGCCTCCTTTACTAAATATTGTAAATAAATCTAACATATTTTTTAGTGAGGACAATTCACCATGCACTACTCTCACTACACGTCACTGTAAATGTCACATACACATATGTGTTTAACTACGACTTCGCGTAAATTTAATCACCTAAGCTCCATCTGTTATCCATCTATGCAACTATAATTTAAAAAATTCTAAAATAGATAGCGCGGATTCTTTCGGACATAATGGATAATTTATTTCTTGAAAATATTGTATTGATATGTTCTTAAATGATTAAATAAGAATTAACGTCTGAAAGGCAATATCCCTTTGTAATAGTTGTTCTTCTTTTATTTTATTAATTAAGGATAGTTTGGGCCCTTTGGCAAATTGTATTTATTTATTTAAAGCGGTGGCAATCGCAAGCCCGACAACCGAAATCCCGTCTATCGAAATCCCGACGTTCGAAATCCCGAGTGTATCGAAATCCCGACTATGTCAAAATCCCGACTACCATAATCCCGACAATCAAAATCCCAACAATCTAAAACTTAATAAGAATATTAATTGTTGTTATTTATTGTTAATAATATAAACTAATTTTATTATAGAATATTTCTTATTCTTAAATTTTATAATGAATAAGTCAACGAAAAAAAATACAATTATATTTAATATTATTTATTGTTATTAAGAATAAATAACAACAATTAATAATCGGGCCATCGACCTAGGTCTTAAAAATATTTTTTTCAGTATTCGTCGTACTTATTAAATTTAAAAATGTTATTGTAGAAATTATAATAATAAAAGACACTGCCGGGATTTCGATATATCCGGGATTTCGAACGTCGGGCTTTCAATAGACGGTCTTTCGGTTGTCGGGCTTGCGATATAGACCCATTTAAAGGAAGTGATCCTATCAATTATCTTGTCAACACATTAGGAAACTGTAATAGTAGATTTGTATTACAAAATGCAAATTTTCAAATGAAAGCAGTGATTGGATAGAATAAAACTAAAACACAGGGTTTATGATAAATTTGATTCAATAAATAAAAATTTTAAAAATGTGTTTTTGTTTATTTTTCTAATATATATATATATATATGATATACATTGTGTATAGAGTTCGTGTATAATAAGTACCCACCTATAAGTATAAAAACATTAAAACTGATGTGGTATATATTTTTTTATAATGAATAAAAATATTAAATAATTATAGAAATCTCAATTACATTATTATCCTCTTTTTATGTTTTGTTTAAGAGTGAAATACCCTATTACTTTCGAAATAATAAAATGAAGAAGTAAGTAATAAATATCTATGGTATAACTCGCAGAGCCCATTCCGAATTCATCCAAAACTTCATTTGGAGATTTGAATTGGCAGTAAACAATGTCTTCTGGGCACGGCAAACTATGTCTTTGAAATCCGTACATAGCCTGCATCATACCTTCCATTCCATATCCTAAGTAAGAAGTATAGGTAAGCAAATAGGTGTATCTGTTCATATGATTTAAGAGTACGAAGAAGCCCGAGAGCAAGATCAAGTATGCGGTGTAAACTGAAGCGACGAATGTTCCATTCTACAAGACGAAAACAAAAATTAATCCTGTTGTTATAGGTACAAAATAAATGAAATCTTACGACAGGTTTTAAAATAGTTCCAATGACAATGCCCATCCCGTCTGCTGCAAGGTTTATCAAGGTTGTAATAGACAGAAACATGACGAATCTATTTAATTCAAAAAGTTGACCACTTATTATATAAGAAATACTACTGTATGTAATTGCACAAATAACCTGGAAAAAGAATTAATTTAACAAAGAATATTTATATATATATTCATTTACCTGAGTAGGAATGTGGGCTAAAGTTACAGCAACATAGTATGTTTTTAGATGATACCAGTTGTTGAAGGTTTCTTTTGCTACGATTGGAACCTCGGCTGGAACTATTATCGAACATATATATAGTTTTATATAAAATTATTTTTGTGTTTTTTTTTTTAAATAACTTACATTTAACTACAGCTGGTATCATTGAAGTGTAACTTAGATATACAGCTGACATGGCATAATACCCAGCATTTGAGAATGTTTTCGCACCATTATTGCCGAATCCATGAAATAGTAATCCAAGAAGTACGCCTATTACTGCATGTAATGCAATTTTAAGTTGTGTTACTGTCTAAAATAAGTCAAACATTTAATTGAAGTTTTATTAGAGTTAATATACAATCTTCACGAAAAACCGTGAAAATCATATATTATAAATACAGTAAAACCCCAGTAAGCACAATATAATGAAATAAAAATTAATTCAAAATTGTTCATGTGTCATAAGTGATTGTCTGGGGATTTAATATATCTTTCTTTTGTTATAATTAAAGCAAAATGTACATGCAAATATTGAATAACATAAAATCAATAACATCTAAGCACAATATATACATACTTTGAGACGCAGAGATGTATTTTTTTGTAATTTCAAAGCTATTAAATATATCAAACTGTAATTTAAGTTCATTTACCAATGAAGATTGGAATGTTTGACTATAATGAACTTAAATTAAATTTTAAGTTTAAGCTATACATAGCATTATTAAATATTTGATATACAAATATTAATTTATTTTCTAATCACAGCGTGAAGAATATATATATATACATATTTTTTAATTAGTTAGTTTTAGCAGACATTGAACATTTTAGAAACTTCTAGGATAGATTTAGAGGCACAGTAGTTATTAATACTTAATAATTGAAGAAAAAACATCTGGAGAGAGCTGCTCAAAATAATAACAGAGAATTATATTAATCTCAGGTCAACCTACTTATTAACCAGACCGATCAAAGAATCTAGACTTTCTAGATCAAAAATTGAAGAAAAATATATAAGTTTAAATAAATGTTCAGATTCACAGATAATTAAATTAATAATTATATTGTCAGTTTCAAAAATGAACTTAATTTTTAATTTAAATTTCCAATAAACCTCAACAAAATGAAAAAATACATGAGATATTTTTTAATGTAATTACTAACAAGAACTACACGCACGATTTTTAGCCGAAATCGTCAAGTTTTATCTGCTAGCAATTAATTTCTTAATTTAATTTCAAATTATTTTCAAATGTTTAAGTGAAATATATTATAAATAACGATTGGTAAACATAAATGTTAAAAATTCTAAAAATGTACTTTACTTTATTGTTACTCGAAACGATATCTCGAATTTCATGTAAATGATAATAAACCTTATCATCAATTCGTTATAACCTATTATTTGAAGTATTATTATTAGTTAGTATATGACAGAATCCAAAACTAAGAATATCATTCAAATGCGTAAGAAACACATATGTTGATAGCCCTTTGCTCCAAATTGAGGCCAAAAAAATTTTGTAAATAATAAAAATCTTTGATACTCGGTTTGATTAAGAAAATGTCAAGGATTTACACAGTTTACTTTTCCTAATAAAACTTAGTGATTGTAATTTTATGATCTATTTAATAATAAGAAAAAAAAATACTGCTCTACTGAATAATAAAGTACGCTCGAAACGGTATCTCGAGTAACCTATTTTCTAATTAAAAAATCTAAAATCAATATTTAAATGGCTTTTTCTTCCGACAAAAAGCCTTGTAACCAATTCAAAGAGAATCCCTGTGTACATTCGTGGGAACTACTATAAATGTTCACTATTATTGATATGCTAAGGAAAGGATAGAACTAGGTTAATATATTTACTCTACAGAATATATTCAATTTATGCCAAGTTTGTTGCTTGGAATTGAAATGTTTTGAATAATTGATGAATGAAAAAAATGTGTACAGAAGATTAATTGTAAGAATTTAAATTAACTAATTTACAAAAGTAAGATCAGTAAAATAAAACAATAATAACTATAGAAGTCATGTTAAAAAAAGATGATTTATATATAATTAATAAAGCATGTTTGTTATTGCAATTAAATATAAATTGATAATTGATATTTACCGGTGCTTCTATATGATGATGATGGCGATGATGCTGAATTGAATGGATCATTTAGTTCAATTTTTAATATTAGTATGAATGAATATTGAAACGTTGATGAAGTTAATTGATTTTATAAAAACATATATAACTTATTAAATATTTTTGCATGTATGTTATTATTTTGTAAGAATACGTAGTATTTTCAAAATAATATAGCATGATAGAATATGTTTATCTACTTACAAATGTAACATTTCTATTTTTTGTATAACAAAGATACGTATTTTTATATAAAAACAAATATTTCTCTATATCCTGAAAGATTAACGGTTTCAATTTTATTGTAAATATATAATAAAAATCTTGTGTAAGTGCATATTTTCAAAGTCGAATGCTTTTACATAACAAGTCTCACTAAATTAGAAATATAAAAATAATATAACTATCATAAATTATATACATTGATCACATTTACCTACTAAAATAAAATTAATTCCCGGTGGACTAAATGATTCAAATTCTTGGTATAATACTCATTACTTAACCGCAGTTAAATATTTTAAAACATACAGTTTAAAGCTTAAGATAAGAGGTTGTTGAAATAGTATTTGCCTGGAGATAGTCTTCGGTTTCGAGCATATTATATGCCTTTCCTGATCATCCGTCTCAGCGTGCAGAAGCCAACAATTTTCATTACGATGAGGTTAGCTACCAGAACTAAGAGGTCATACATGTAATTGCTATTCTGCATCCCTAGATCTTTTAGCAAGATAGTTGGCGATTTGTAATGACAATACGATACATCCGGTGGACATGGAAGTTGCTCCCTTTCGAAGCCGTACATGGCTTGTACCATAGCTTCCATCGCGTACGCTATATAGGAAAAGTACGAGAGGACGTACATGAACTTTGACATGTGCGAGAACAGCATCAGGAATCCGGCCAAAACCAAGAAGAGTGCCGTCAAAATCGCACCCAAAAAAGTGCCGTTCTAAAAGAATAAAACAAACACAATACAAATTAATTAGTGAACATGTGTATTTATTTTTTATCGTCTTCCTTTTTAAATATTAAATATATACTGTATATTAGACAGAAGGCACTACAAAAGTCATAATCCGCTTGATGGGTTTGCCTCCAATTTTTGACTTTTTTATAAATGCGATAAATCTTATCCATTTTGAATTTAAAAAAAAACTGGTTCGAAAATTGAATATGTCAGTGTCAAATGAACTATTGATAATTGATTCATTTTCAAATATAATTTCTTACATATAATATTACTTACTATTGGATTAACTGTTGTCCCAAGTATTAAACCGAAGCTTTCTGCTATTAACGAAACAATAGTTTGAATCCCAAAAACCATCAGCATTCTCATAACTTCTATTGGTTGTCCACTGATTAGGTATGAAATAACCGTATATACGAGCGAGAACACAACCTAAAACATAGAAGTTTATGATGTGCAATCAAATCATGTTTAATCGTTCATTTACTTGAACTGGCATATTGGCCATTATATAAGCCATGTAGTAGGTGTTTAGTTTATACCAATTGTTAAAGCTTTCCTTCTTGATAATTGGTATTTCAGATGGAACTGTAATGGATAATAAACATTTTAATATTCATTTTATGGTTTTATCTAAAATTATTTAAATTATGATGAAATTATCAGTAATTATTTATTAGTACGCATTTCTTAAAATAGCCAAAAATTGCATACTCACATTTAACAACAGCGGGCATCATTGATGTGTATATGATGTAGACAATGGAAACGATAAAATATCCAACGTTTTTAATGGCTTTCGATCCATCATTTCCATAATTCATATATAAAACACCTACAAATATACCGACTAGGATGTGTAATACGAGTTTTAATTGTGTGACTGTCTGTAAAAATATTAAGCAGAAATTGAAATTAGTGTTTAGTTTATAAGTTTCGTCCTAAAATCATGCATGAATCAATCAATCAATCAGTATTAAAAATATTATTAATACAAATAATTAATCATTGATCAATACATATGATTTTAGTCATGGTGTATATTTCATGTAGGTATAAATATTTTAATGTTTGTGTTTATAGTAATAATAGTATCAACAGTAATAGTATATGCGTATATTTATTGAGTACATATATATAAATATATCATATGTTTCATTGTTTATAGTAGATGATTGGATTGCACATTCTGTTGGGATTTTAATTGTGAACGAAACGTGTTTATTTCCAATTCAAAATGTTAAAAGAAATATTCAGGAAAATTGATTCTTGTAAAGTTGTTAGATATAATATTGTTTTTATAAATCCAGTGTGCCACTTTAAGAGAACAATAGTAAGTTTTTGTTAACCCAGGATAGAAAGGTATAATTAAATAAAAAATGGAATGGTGAAGGAATTGCATTATCCCAAATACGATAAGTAGTTTTTAAGATATTCATAATAACGGTTAAAAACAATTAAAAACAGTTAGATAAACAAAAACATTAGAAGGGTTGTTTGACCGAAGCACAAACATAATTAATTAAGGAAAAAATTTGAACACAAAATATTCAAAAACTCAATGAAAAGTGAATTAGTTTATTAGTATACATGCGAATGAAATGTAACGATTTTATTATTCATTAATGATTTCCCTGTTAATGACCCATACATACCAAATATAAAATCAAATAATTTAAACATGATAATTTAAATAAATAATATGAAAAATTATTGAAAATATTCCACCATGTGTGCTTATTAATCAATCGATCTGAATCTGCTTGTGTATTCGTGTCTGATAATGTATAGTTCCCAATACATAGTAGAGTATTTATTTGTGCCGTAGAAGAATTTGTTGTATATAATGTATTAAAAGTTGTTTATATCTGTAATAAAAATATTAACGATCTTACCTCTAAACTAATTATTATAATACATAAAACTTAGAAAGCCATTGCCAAAATGCCGCAAAATTCATATAGAATAGGAAAGAATAGAATATCTAGAAGAATGAAAATAATTATTTAATAGAAAGAAGTTACTTACCGTAAATAAATATTATTTAGAAAATTAATATTTTGTAAGTTTGTATAAGATCACTGGCAACGTGCACAAATTGTTAATTATTGTTTAATAAACAAAATTTATATTCAAAATGAAAAGTAAAAGTAAAAAATTTTAGTATGAATTTCATTTTTAAATAATTATAAACGGAAGTTAATATCTATATTTAAATATTAACTAATAGTATATATCTATTATGTATACGTTAAAAATAATCTATTTTACTAATTTGTAAATATAGATATTTCCATACACACATAATTTAAATATCAAATATATGGTTAATTTCTAATTATATCAAAAAAATAATATTTATTGCTTACCCAGTCCCTGTAAAGTTGTATAAGACACCGTTGGAAGAGGATCTGGAATTTGTACCATTCCGAAGGCGCTTGTATTAAGACTGTTGTTTTCTTGGAATGTTCATCTTTGCATGGCTCTTTTTCTGTAACTGTATCTGATTATTAGTAACGAACAAATAAAGTTAAATTTCAAGTATACCTAAAATATCTGAAGGTTCCAACATTCTAAAATTCGTTTCTGTGGAGAACTTCGCCAACTTTTCTGTGAAATTTCCATATTCGCCATTTGCAACTTCAAGTACTAGAATGATAAGATCATTAAAAATTATGTATGTTTAACGTGTTTTCAGATTTCGTACAATAATCTGCTGGGTTGTGGTATTGCGGACAATGCAAACCCACTCTAGAAAGGTACGAGACTGTATTCATGGATTTCCCTTGGTAAATGCAATATCCTTCAGCTAAAATGTAAACATGATCGAACATTTCGAAAATTGTTGCACTAGGTTGATGAATAGTGCACACGATCGTCCGTCCACCACGAGCTAGACTTTTCAACATAGTGACGCATTGCAGAGAAGATGAACTATCTAAACCACTAAAAAAAATATACGTATAAGATCATTTGCAAACACAATTCGAGTTAATTCAATGTATTTACGTCGTCGGTTCGTCCAGAAACATAATTGGTGGATTGTCGATTAATTCCAAAGCAATTGAAAGACGCTTCCGCTGACCTCCAGAGAGGCGACTGCATTTAGTGTCCATTGTGTTACTTAAGCCTAACGTATCCAATATATCAAATATCTGCATTAAAAATAAAATAGAATAGCAGTATGAAATTACTATCTGTTGACCTTAATTGTATTTAAATGATTTTTTTTTCTATTGTTCGTTTGAAATTGTAATAACATGAACTCACCACCAACTCTTTGGCTTTCTCGGAAACAGAGTATCCTAGTTTTAGTTTTGCCGCCATATTCATGATTTCCTTCACGGTGAAGAGCGGACACAGCCTATCATCCTGCAGGATGTAGCAGCAATCCCTCTTGTACTTCACTTTGCTGTCAGTTTCGTCATCCTGGCCGGTGCAGCGGATCGTCCCCGAAGTGCCTGCATTCCTATAAAACATTCATCAGTCCATTTCCGTTCGATCGATTCCGATAATTAAAATACGGTTTTTTTAATCCGTTGCTCAATTCCACAATTTCTAATTCTAATAGACTTTCTCCGCAATTGAAGTGAATGCATTGAGAAGGAAGGAAGCAATCCAATTCCAATGAACAAAAAAATATAATTAATTCAGTCAATATTTGTTTTTATTATTTATTTTTCATACTTTTCTTGGAGAACGTGTGAAAAGCGCGTGTGAAATTTTTAAATCGCATATTTTCTATTTTCCGTATTTCAGCATTCCGCAATCGAGAAACGTGTATTAGGAGAAGTAAACATTGTTTGTTCGATGTTTTTGTTTCGCAACGAGAGATTAAATATAATTTATTTACCCATAGAAGTTTTGCTACGTCCTTCGCGTGTATATTATCAGCACTAGGCAAAATGCGCTATGCAAAAACCGATTAAAAAAAGTATTTCGAATCTCAACTTTTCTACAAAAAACCGGTTTAAACCGGTTTTAGAATTTTCATTTATAAAATTTTTAAATATTACATAAAACTATAACAAAATAAAATTAACCCATAGAAAACTATATAGAAAAACGAATATCAGTAAATGTTTATAAAATATTATTTTATTTCTTATTTTTTCTCAGAATATATGATTTTAAAAAGAAAAGAATGTCTGTAGTATTGCTTTGGGATCAAATGATTTTTTTTGTATTTTATGTCTAAGTTCAAAAACCGATATTGTAGTTGATAAAATCGGTTTTTCAATTATATAAATATCTTAAAAAATCAGTTTGCAAAAACCAGGTTTTAAAAACCGACAAACTCTAATTAGCATATATAAAAAAATGAGAAGTTTTTAATTGCGTTCATTGCTACATGACCAAATATTTGTAGGAAAAATAAAAATAAATGATGTTTGTATGATAATGTCAATAGTGTTTTTAAACATACAACGAATTAGTATTTAGGTTATTTAATTAAGTTACCATTGATTTATCAAAAATAATAAAAAATAGATCAAATTATAATTAACCTCCAAAATTAAATTCCCAATTACTTTCATTCACTAAATTAAAATTTATTTTAAAATTTTGGGTTATTATTTATTTCTCTCTCCTTTCATTATGCAAAAAATAAATTAGCATATATTATTCAGTCATTCAACTAGATTGTAGTATTAAACATGGATTAATATAGTTTATTTTTGTTGAATAATTAATTCTTGATTTAAGAACTTACTCGAATCCTGTAAGTATATTTAGCAGTGATGATTTTCCAGCCCCGGAGGGACCCATGATGGCTGTCAGCTCTCCGGATTTGAACTTCCCCGAAATCGAATGCAAAATTTCCTTTTTACCTGGAAATGAATGAAAACATAGTTAAATTTGCAATCAAGTATTATAATTATGTTCATAAATGCTGTTACAATATATTGGTTATGATTTTAATGAATCCGGTTGTAGATTTCTGAATAGAAAATAGACAATGATTATGAATTTAGCACCGCCAAGTTTATTGAACCGTCTGGAATCGTTTCCTATTTATTTTATCACCGCGTTATGCAATGTCGTCGCTCTTGCAATATGTGAGGACATTTGTTTGTTTATGTAATTGAATAAATGAGAGGCTATTTGCACTGTTTTAGTCGCTACGAATTCCCATAGCCGTTCATTTCCCTATTTTCTAATAGAAAAAAAAAAGAAACCAGAAGAAATGATGTTGGAAACTTGCACGTTTCCTTATCAATACTTTTACGCGACATTCTCAGTAATTTCCGCGTGTTCAAATTGGATCTGATTTATACGGATGCACGTTCTTTGTGAAGCGAAAGGTCGCAAACAGATGGTGAATTGATAATGCAAATAATAATAATGTTGTTACACAAAATTGAATGCATGTAAAGCATAATTAGAACAAAGTCCAGAATATAATATCCATATGCTTTCCAGTTAGCAACCTTGACTGATCTCATTTTCCAAATACAAAAAAAAGCATGTGGTGTTTACTTCATGGAAATATTTCATACAATATTGCATTCTATGAATATAGATATGTCATTATGACGCGCGAATGCAAAGTCGAAGAAATGTTGCATAAAATTCGATTGCTTTAGACCAGTGGTTATCGAAATCTCAAAATTTCAAATAATAATCATGTTAACTATGTTAATTGCAACAACATTAAAAACTGCATCAACTGCTTCTTCGTGGCAAACAATTAATTTATTCAAATTATCATTCTATTATCTTTAAATTATGCTTTAATAACCAAATTTAATAGATATTTTAATTAGTTTTCCAGTAATTACGTAAAATGAAAGTAAAAAGGGCAGAAACACTTATGGTCAGTAGCCCTTTGTAGCAAATCATTTTTTTTATTTTGTTGAAATCGGCGACTAATAACCGAATGCTTAAGTCGCCCTACCCACTAGCTAATAGGCGCAGGTTCAAATCGTGGTCAAGCCAGGCCCTTTGTGAGCCCTCACGGTACTTGCAGCAATAGTGCCATCGTTCATCACATCGCATATGGTCCTTCAGCCAAGTCGATGGACAGTGTTATGGATAGCAGCAGATTCACAGTCAAAGGAAATAGTGGAATCGCAAAGCATCAATATACTACTGAAGTTAACCTACAAGACGACAGCCAACCAACAAATTAAAAAAAAAATCATAATGTTAGCCATCCACCGGGAAATATTACCTAACTAATGTCAACCGCGATCTTAAATTTACTCAATGTTCACATTGATGGACAGATTGTGAATAAAATTACACGACAAAAAAAATAAAATTTTGTTGCAATAACTTTTATTATGAACAGAATATTATAATATTAAACATCTATAAGATATGAAAATACTTGAATTATATGAAATTTACAAATTTAATAAACAATGTTGTAAACAAAATCATCTTTTCGGATTAAATTTCAGTGATGTTTTTTAAAGGATGAGATTAATTAAAATGTCATGATTTTGTTCACATCAATAATTTAATTATATTTCACGCATAATGAGGATTTCATAATCTTAAAACTTTATTGCATAACTCGTTGATTTATGTATATATGGGTATAACTAGTTATAGACAAAAAATAAATAAAATGGACTACCAGTACAAATAACTTCTTACATACTAATGAAATGTTAGAATTTATTCAAGAGAAAAATAATTTTCGAATTAAGTATCAACGGGAAGACAATTAAGTTTATTTAAATTCTAAATATAAAATTAGTTTACAAAAAAAACATTAAAAGTACTTGAATATCGCTTTTTTATAAACAAGAACATTGCAGCTATTTATATATTATGTAGTGAGTAATAAATATGTAACTTTAATTAAAATTACTAAACAAAATACATATATATTTACATTTTTTTATTGACCCTATTCTACAAAGATTGCGTACAATATTGACATATTTCAACTATTTTTTTTTTCTAGTGGTCATTTAAAGACCAACTGTAAATATTGCCAGGCAATGAACTAAAATTACCACCTATATTCAATATTGCCATAAAATTGTTGATAATTCCGCTCACCTTTCACATGAAACTGCCGGCCTCGGAACCTTGACACAAGACCCAATTAATATAATTGTATTCCGCAGCAATGTACAAATAGTGTCACAAGAAGGAAAATAAAATACTATAACTTTTAGTGGGCAAATATAATTGCTCCACTATTTCATTGGCAAAACGAAAGTGACAGATTTATTGTTTCAATGAAAATGTTTTAATTACTACACGTTCAAAGGTGACACATTACAAAACGTTTCATTTTGCGCGAAATTATCTGACAATTTAAAAATTAGACTTTGCATTTAGAAATAAACTTGAATCTCGTTCATTATTATATCATTATTATTACATCATGAACAATACAATTGCTCTAATCAAAATTAATGATATAGTAATTAATACACTTCAATATAATATATTTGAATGAAATCAATAATATTGCAATATGTAATTACCAATAATTAGTAAAGTATGTTAGGAATTAAGTTAATTACATAAACGGGACAAGTGTAGTCTGTTAAATGTCATTTTTCATGATGTTTCACACTTACTTTTTTCAATTTACCTAATCAATTTAAAATAAATTAATGGTCACCTTGTAGGGACGCAAACTGGAAAATCAAAATAACGAATATAATGCACAAACAAACAACTTACTTACAAAGTTACAGCTGATGGCGAAAATGACCTCTGGGAAATTCCTATATTCGTTAATCAAACGCTTACATTATTTTATGTAATTGAGGAAGTTGATTATCTACTATAACATATCACCTTGTATATGCAATGCATGTGCTCATACTTTTTTAAATAATTACTTCTTCTCGTCCTTTTCTAAGTAGAAGCTTTCCCGCACATGATGCGAAATTTCAATTCTCAGAATAGAATCAAACTCTCTCATATTACAAAAACAAATTTATTTAAATAAATTACATTTCGTTGAAAATAAACATATTAAGTAATTCAAAAAAGTAGATATACAAAAATAAATAAATGTGCAAGTATAAAATATATGTGTATACATAAATATGCTTTCTTTAATCTTTATAAGGATCGAAATAAATGCAAATAGAATTAGTATTGTAATGCAGTCATAATTGTGTTAACAATGAACGTCGTCCTTGTATTCAGTGGATGCTCGAAGATGGATATTTTTGGAATTCCTTTGTACAGAGTGTGCAATTCTATAAAAATGATGTTATTTCAGGACATTCAAGTTTTCAAGCAACCAAACGAGATTGGAATCGGTGCATGGCGTGAACGTCCGATGTCATGGCCAAGTCTTGTTGATGATTTTTTCGCATACTTTATATCCAATTAAATCACTATCTTTTTTATTATAACAAATACTCATTTTCTTATAAAAATATTATTTATTAATGATTTAAAATGTATATTTATTGTAATGTGTTAATCTCATCTGAGAATTGTTAACAATAACATTACTATTTTTATATGGCTTATGAGTTGTTATTTCTTTTGTTTAAAAAACAATCGCGTAAATATTATACTTCATAACATTTTAATCATTTAAGCGGTAACAAAGTCTTTTTTTCTATTTAGTTAATAACAATATTAAGATTATTATTCACAAAATTGGAAGAAGTATACTTCTAATTAAAACACAAATTGTTTTTAATCACTTTCCGTTGATTAGATTCGAAAATGACTAATAGTTTATAACCGCATTAGTAGTTAACATGAATTAACTATACTTATGATGATTACTAAATAATCGTAAAATTTACAATAATGTAATTAAAACATGAATTAACGATTAGACATACATTAAACAAAGAATCTTAAAAAAATCTATACAATTACATAACACGAAACGACACAAATTACATTTAATTGCTTCTAATCGGTCTTCGGTCATTAGATTTGAAATTTATATGTACTTTGTAAATGAATAATCACTATGCATAATTCTTGTTACTAGTCAGTCGAAAAAAATACAAAACTAAAATTTCCATGAAATTTCCTAGGTTATCATAAGAAATGCAGTAAAATAATTAACATATTAATTAATTATAAAACATTAATTAAATTACAAATTTTGCTCATACAAAAAAAAATAATTATCTTTGAAAAATATTAATCGTATCAATAATATGCAGATCAATAAACTTGTGCTACTAACATTTTTATTGCGTATATAAAAGTAATATGTAATCATGTCTGTTTTGTAATAGTTGTTTCATGTTCATTAATTCAACATTTAATAATGTCACGTGCAGTTTTCAGAATTGAAAAAAAAGTCCACGTTTAAGGAATTATCATTAATAAGACATACAAAAACAACATGAAACTCACTTTTATGATGTTTAATGAAACACGGAATAGTCGTTAGAATATAACGTTTTTTTACAAACAAAAATTTCTGGAATAAAAATATTATAAAATGACGAGAATTTCATAGATTTTTAGTGGTTTTAGTAGTTATAACGAGTAACGATTAGAAGAGAAGTCCCGGATTACGCGCCTGCTACATCATTTTTAAACTAATTAAACTAAACGAGTAAAAATTCGGAAATTTTGGAACGGATTAAACTCGTTGACCGAGGTTCCACAGTATTTAGTAAATAATATTTCTTATAACCTGTTAATTCTATTGACTTTCTTTCAACAAAAAATAAGTTGGACTCCACTGATCTAGAATCTAGATCATCTTAAACTCAACGATGTGTTACATTCTTCTACTATAAAATGTCTCCACCATTACTATTTCGAGGACAGCAGGTATTCTGCAAGTAGGTGTATTTAAATAAAGTTGCGCATTACTTGCAATTCCTCCATTTACAAATACATTACAAAGTGTAGTTTATAAATAATAATAAAAATGAGATTCAATTATGAATGGAAAGACTTTCGTCGAAAGACTTTTGCTCGAAAAAATAATACTTTATTAATAATAATAATAATTAAGTTCAAGGTTTGACCGTGAAAACAACTAAACTTATTCATTAATTTAAGAAAAACACGATGAACTAATATTCATTTAAATATTCACGAAAAAAACTGTTTGTTGTTTTCACGATGAGTATTAAAAAATGTTGTTATTTTCATTCATATTTTTTAAATATCATTTAGCGAAAAAAAGAATGCAAATAATTGCATAACAACTATGTTTTAATTTGTTTATAAACGTTGCAAATTGTTAAATAGCAGCATTTTTATTCCGCAATTTGCGAAAAGCAACATTTATTTAGAATTGTAAGTAATGCATATTTTCAATTTCAGGTATTCATTAAATCAATAAATTAGGTTATTAAACTATTATAAAGTATAAGGATAACTTAGAATTTGTATAGAATCTGCTTCAGTATTTTTTTTTTGTATATTATCTTGTTTGTGATAAACTATAAAGCATAAATATTTTTTTATTCGACTGAAATCTATGGATAATTCCTATGTGTTCTTCTTATTCTTATTTTTCAATATTGTAGACAAAGTTGGATGTTCATGTAATAACCAGTAGTTTCCTAAACTGAATTTCATTTTTCTCGTTTATGTAAATTTAGATTAATAAACAAATTGAATTACAAGAAAAATGATTTAAATGTTTTCATTAACACGTTGACGACGGCATGGCCCACCGGTGGGTCATAAATTATGTATAATAGTTTAGTCGCTATGCACGCCAATGGTTTTGACTGAGTATAACCTTAAATTACAAACGCCAATACATTTTTTTATATATTTTTTAATAATTCTTGAAGCAATTGAAAATAATACGTGATATTGTGACATAATTTATGAATACTACAAAATAAATTGCGAGACACAATTGTTATAAACTGTTTAAAAATTATTCAAAAATGTTAATGAAAAGTTTATGTTTGTAATTGACGTAAGATTTTTGACTTTTCACCCAGTCCATAGGCGCCCACAAAAAAAATTCTCGCAGCAGGCAAACCGATTTGCGCCGTACTTAACGTGTTAAATATGTATAAGACGTTTATTGGAAATTAGCGGTTAGAAGTTCATAAATAAAATGTACCATTATTTGTTGATTATTTCTAACCTTGTTCGATGACGATGTTACAATAATCTATGACAAAATGCACATAAATTACAAGTGCGGTTTAGAAAATAATAAATGTATCACCTTATTTCATTACATCTATTATTTTATACAAACAAAAAGTAAATTGTCATTTGGTATACTAAATCATTTATAGTTGACGTCAATTAGTACTCAACTTATCATCATTAGTTTATGATTATCATTGCAGTTGACATATGAAAAAAAAGCCATTTTTAATGTCAGAACTGGGTTAAGGTCGAACATATTATAGTAACTTGTTGAACTTTGCCATTTTGAATCTTTCGGATTTATTTAACTTTGCATATAGCCTGAACATTAGGTTCTGTTATCTCGAAATTGCATAATCTAATATAAGAAGTGACACATTTAATTTATCAATCGTGATAAATTACTTTCAATTCGTTGCGACGCAGAATTCATCAAATACATACGACGATCGCAGTAGACTATTTTCCTCTCTCGGATGGTTATAGTATGTAATATATCCATTGTCGACTAGATTTGCAGTTATGACATTGTAAATGTAAATGAATCAAAATTATAGTTTTGTGGTTATTCGTGTGGTCATTCGAATATCCGCCATCGCACGTGAACATAAACAATTGCCGGAATTAGCTTCGTAATTAAATTTGATTAGCTCTTGTGCACTTCCTTTTCAGAAAATCGCATGTCTAAGTTAATAAGATGTTATGTTTTTATTAGATACATATAACTCACTCATAATAAATGTAATTTTCGTTTTTCATCCGCCGGTCATGTATTGTCCATATTTAAATGTGATATCATTTTCTTAAATAAATATTATTTCATTTTAGTTATGCACATTGCGTGGATGAACTTAATTTTACAATAAATTTGTTAAATAACTGGAAATATTGGTCAACAAGTTGCAATGGGACCGATATTGCAAGTATAAGTGAAGTTTGCAAAGTGGTAGGAACGGACAAGCAGCCAATGGACTTGAAAGGCCTTCTGCATACCAAAGACTGCATTGCAAGTATCAAGAAGATGAAATTATGGTAATAGTATAGTGTCGTTGTTCCAAGAATAAACATGTTTTCAACGGTTTTAAACGCACAATAAAGTTATTAACCGTTAGAATAATCTTCATTTTTCTTAAACAAAACATATAATGTGTATGCATTTCGATAGAACTTGAAAATAGAAAGCAATAGATAATTATAAATTGAAACTTCTACTTAAACCTAGAAATATATCTATAAGAAGATAAAAATGTGAACAAATAGAATATAATTCTACAGTTCCTCAAGAATGCACTTATATAACAGATAGTTGTTATTATGTGTAGTAGCTGTATGTTATTCAACAGTGGAAACTACTGTTTATTTCGACTTTCACATATAAATGTATTTTGGTACTCAACTTACTTTTTTTTAGAAAATAATATTTATATTTAAATTATTATGCTAAAAAGAACGTGCATACATTATTAATGTATGTTTAAATCATGACTTAAATTAGAGCACATTCCATCATAAATCAGTTTCATTGAAGGTAAATAAATAGAAAATATACATAATAAGATGAAAAACCATAAAAGTAAGTAAATATAAATCATAATTTTCACTGTTCGTTCACATAATTACTTAATTAACGTTTGCTGCAATTAAATAAATAAAAAACTGACATTAAGTGTAAAACTGCAATTGATGATGAAGCAATTTAGATATTCAACAAAAATACATTAAAGTCCTATCCTTTGATCTTTGACATAAATTAAAATATAACATATAACTTCCGTAAACAATAAATTTTTTTCACAATGAATTATGATCTATTATGTACTTATGTTTAATGTATACTTCTTTTTATACATGCATTAAAACAATTATATCAAAGTTTAGTTACGATTCTGAAATCATTTCACCTTGATACAAAAATATATTTGATCTAATCTAGATAATATTCCTTGTAAACACTACAAGAAAACACAAATGAAATTAATTTTAGAAAACTATATAGATTTTTGTATGAAAATTCACAAGTAATGAAAGAAAATAAACTGTTAAAGTCAGTATAACTATTCGTATTTCTTCAAATACAATAAAACGACGATTATCCGGGTCTTAATTTACTATGGTTCGGGTTAACCGTAATCGCGACCGTCTTAGTGTTTAGTAAAAAAATTTACAAGGTAATCAATAAAAAAAATCAGATTACCTTTAAAAATATGTTATTGATGTATTAAGTTCCCGAATTAACACGTATAATCGGCGTTTTACTGTAGTGTCATCAACAAAAACATCGTTCAATTGTTTCATTACAAATAAAACTGTAGAAGAAATATCTTCCTATCCTATTTTGCACTTTAATAGAGTACATTAATTCAGTAACTGTATTGAGTCTCCATTCCTCAATATATTGATAGCAAATTTTATAAAAATGTCTAACATTCTTTAGAAATTTGTCCTTAATCATAAGATTGGATTTCTCCAAAATTGTTAGTTTATTTAAAGCTATAGGTGCAAATCCAACATCAAGTTTATTTTTGTTATAAGGGAGTACTTTTAGAGTAAGATTAATGAAAAAATCAATATAAAACTCCTTAAAGAATAAATCTATTGTACATTAATATAGGTAATTAGGTGAGTATATTACAAACTGGAAGTAATTAAAAACTAAATCTAGTTTTGACTGCAGATACGCTTAAAACATTTAATACTAAAAATCTAATACTTTCCATTGGGCTTATTTTTAAGATTTCATTAACATGTATATTTATTATACGATTATAGTACTAATTGACAATATGCACTTTCTTACAATTGTTGTTCTGATTATGATTGTAAATAATATACAAGAATATCAGTAACTTGTCTTGTTTTTTAATGGAAAAAAAAAGTAATTAGTTAATGAAGAAAATAAAAGTAATTATTATTTTTAAATAATTGTTAGTTACTTTCTACTAGGAAATAATAAAAAAAATTATATATTATTTCCATATTTTGCAAACTATGAAGTTAGAGAAGTATTACGCGTGTTGCTAATTGTTACTTTCTCTGCGACTTTAAGAAAGTGGAAGAATTTAGCGGTCTCCGAACGCACATTTAACTGGAATTTTGAACAGCACAATGCGGAACTGATCGTTATTTTTCCATTAGCCATTACATAATATACAAACGCATATCCGTGCCGTAATTCAAGTTCAATCGTTGAATACCGCAAAGAACTAATTGCTGAAATAGAAGAACATAGAAACGTACAACAATATGGGTAATTAATATGCATTTATCCTAATGACCCATTTAAAACAATTTTACGCTCGTGACTGTACTAATTGACTGAAATATCTTGATAGAAATAATAAACTGGTTTCAAGAGGAATACTTTTAATGATTAAATCACATGCCACGCCACTTTTATTCACAAATATCATATTAATTGTATGTACATTAATTAACTAAGTTTAAAATACTTGATATTTCAAAGTTCACAGATGGTAAGCAATATATTTATATATTTATAACTATTATTAAAAACAAAAATGCATTATATGTAATGCAATTATTAATTTTATATAGTTTATGCATATTACAGAATATTCTTAATTCCACAATGAAAATTTAAGAAGAAAAAAAATCAAATCTTCTGCAATTTATAAATGGCTATTTTCAAATGTATGGACCACACTGATTCTTACGTAATATGCCATTCACTTCTAATTTATATACTGAATTATTTAACGTAATCTTGAATGTTGTAAGTTTTGATCTTGAATGTTGAAAGATTTTTGAAGTAGATTTAAAACCAAACACCCAATTTTCTTTTACGCAAAAAAACATTTTTTTTTAAACACATACACACATTATATAAGTATTATCTGAAACTCGTGTAAATATTGGGAAATTTCTAAACGTCTAATTTCAATTAGCAAATCAATATTTTCATCCGTATTGATGAATTAATTTCAAGCAAAATTGATTCTGACACGCGAAGTCAATGTATTTGTTAATTATTGAACATAATTCTACAATCTACTTAGCTGTTATCATTGACCGATATGAACCGTTATTTGGAAAGTTTAATAGGCAACACGTGAATTATATGCAAAAGAATGCGTTCAAAGTCTACGCTTCCAAAACATCGATTATTAAGAAGTAAAGCGTAATTTCATGTATTATGTCATTATTTTACTTCTTTTTTTCCATGCGCACTAGAAAAGTTACATAAGAAACGAGAGTGTCCTTGTTTACATATAATGCAAATATGTAGATTGTATTGTGCATTTTTATCTTCATATAATAAATTAACAACGTGAGTAATTGTTACTACAGATGGATGCATCCATCAATATTGATTGATCGGATTACATCAATTAACAGTACTCCGATGCTTCAAATTGCGTACATAGGAGTATTATAGCATAACATATGGTAGTAAACATGGATTGGTTAACTACAATTTATTTATTTTGATTATATTTCGGTTATAATCATCTTGTGTTAAAGAGAAAGCGAAATTATAACTCTCGGTTTTCGTTTGTACACAAAAACACGTTTCTTCTTTTATGTCTGACAATTCCAATAAAAAAAAACACGATCAAATAAAAAAATAATTGTTTCTTAACAATAATACATTCATTCAAAAAATTTCCAGGTGAAATAATAACAACGTTAAAAACCAACATTATCCATTGCAATAATTACAGTGTTATTTTCGTGTTTATATGAAATCTTCAAAAACAGACAGTAAAATGGAAATAAACTGGAATAATATTTATTATTATCAATTCTTTTCTCATCAAGTTAATTCGATACGAAAAAGAAATGAAAGTCTGTAGAGTGAAGAGGATGTGGAATTTGGAACAGTGTAATTATGCGTCATTTTAAGATAAATCGAATGAAAAGTTTCCTATCAAAAATCACGTTCATCTGTAAACAATTGAGTAATTTGTATTATACATACGGTTTATTTCGATAATCAACGCAACATATGGACCAACTTTTTTTATTCATGTTTTAGCATAATTTCCATACAAACTCTGATAACGTGTATGTGTTATGCGCTTATAGCTGATATGAAAAGGCGACTAGTGAAGTATTGTTATACATTTTATACGTGCATAACTAATTAACAATATTAGTTTTGTACATAATATCTTAATAATTATATATTTGAAATATAATTCAAATTTGAGGTTTAATAAACATTCCAACATTTTCAATTACTTTACATATTTTTATTTAACATATTTATTGATCAAAATTATGACCAAATGGAATTTAAATTACAAAAATACAAAATAATTATTATGTGTATATATTTTTATTATTGTATATTTATCATACAAATTATAAAATTGATGATATTCTTTAATAAAATAAGATTGTCTTAGAGAAAAACTTTTTTTATTTATATTTACTAATAAAAAATATCCGATCTGACAACTTAAGTACTGTTACGTTGTGATATCCCTACAGACCACTACAAAGAAATGTCTTTGATATTTTAAATCAATAGCTAAATATAATCGGTGGCAATCGCAAGCCCGACAACCGAAATAATTTAAAAATGTTATTGTAAAAATTTTCGATATAGTCGGGATTTTGATATAGTCGGTATTATGTTTGTCAGGATTATGGTTGTCGAGATTTGGATATAGTCGGTATTTCGAACGTTGGGATTTCAATAGACGGTCTTTAGGTTATCGGGCTTGCGATATATAATAGATATTTTTGCATATATAAATGTCAAGGTTTTCAGAAAATTTCAGTAGTTTTGAGACAATTTGAGATTTTTTTTCGTTAAAATACTACTGATTATGTATTCTAAAAAAAACAAGAACAGATAAACGTTTTACGACGAGGTAAAAATGCAATTAATAAGCGTTATTTTCTGTATGTTTTTTTTGACAGATAGAGCAATTTCAATATGCATTTTGGCCGAATGTATTTAATTCATTATATAATTTTTTTTGGTAGGCTTCACAATTAATTTATTTTTGTAGATTTTTTTCAAAAAAATATTATTTTAATTAAAATATATGTCCTTTACTTAAAACTATCACAGTATAATAATTAATAGTACATATCTATATAATCACGTCCTAATTACATAGATATCAAAGTAATCTTTTTGAAGGTTTTTCGTGATTTTATTAAAATTTATAATAAGTATCAATACACAAATTGATATTATTAACAATAACATAATGTAAATATAATTTACCAAATGTTATTTTAACAATTATAGCAGGATAATATAAGTAAACTGCTCGATCGAAATGTAAACAAATAATTATGATCGATACGACGGGGAGTTATTCGCATTACAAATCGCATCTAAATTTAGCCTGCTAGCGAAAGGTATTAGATTCGCCATAATAGTATCATGTTTGCATATAATATGGATATGTATGCAAAGCACTTGGAACACACACAATGCGTAATTAAATTACACACTTCGAACTTCTCATTAGAATAGGGAATAGTAGTCGAGAACCAAAAGTGTTTCAAAACAAAAACCTTGGCAGTCCATCGATCGGTATTTAGAGATAATCATTTTTTTTTATTAAACATTTTCTACAAAAAACAAATATCGCAATAACTTAATTAAAATTATCAATTTGAAAAATACATAATGCAATGAGATGAATCAATTAAACATTCAAACTTTAACGAAATTAATAACTAAGGTCAGCTTGATAAAAAAAATGACAAATCAAATATTGATTCGTTTGCACTCTCTCGGACATTCATTTTAAATTGCCATTGTGTAAACATGTGGTATGTTGACTCAATACACTAGAAGCTAGGAACACATAACACTTTAAAGGAAGAAGAAAGAGCAGATAATAAAAAAGAAAATATGTACTTATGTAAATTGCTAAATCTCGAGGAGCAAAGAGAAAGTAAAATTATTTCCTCGCCGTTAACTCAAAATTGTACAACTTGCGGAATTTGGAAAAAAGGAAGTGGAAATGGAATTTATATTCACGCATTAGTTACGCATCACTTAGATGCAATATTGGTGGTTATATGGTTATAAATAAATACATTTTATAGTAATGAATTAAAATTATAAAGTTTAAAAAAAATAACTTACCTTTGCCGAAGGGCACGTTGAATGATAGATTTTGAAATTCTATATCTAGTTTATCATTTTTGGGTAGATTCAGGTGTATAGCTCTCTGCTGCATTTTGTTTGCCATTGCGAAAGCCGTGGATGGAAGATGGCAAAAATCACTTGCACTTGGAGAACGGATGTGTAGGTATTTTGTGTTATTGTTTATTTGTTGCGTGTTGTGGTGAGTCGAAGTAGAGAGTAGTCCGTGCTCTGGCTTTGAGTTGTTGTAGTAGAAGTAGTAATAAAGGCGGGAGCTTGCACGCTCACTTGCAACCTATCCTCGCACAACCGCGACTGAAAAGGTAAAATAAACGAGATATGTTGGGAGGTCTGCGATTCAACAGCCAGACCACAATAACGAAAACAGTACAGGGAGTACCGGATAGTCTACGTCTACCATAACGAGTGTGCACGAAGCCTTATCAGAAAGTTGCAAGTTCATTAACAAATATATAAGTTCACACTCGTACTCGTGTTACAGGCATAGAGACGCTCCAGATATTTTTTTCAACTAAAGACCATATCTTGTGCGAAATAATAATGATTCAGATTTGATACCAGCCGCTGATAACCAGACACGAGCAATCGTGAAAGATATTTAAAGCAAACGCCTCAAACATGTTGTTGATATCCAATGCGAGCGAAGTCATCGCTTTTAATTGATTCACTATAAGCTAAATGGTGCGATTTCTTTCATTTATCATTTGCGTCACAGCAGATAGCCTACTAGATTTGACAAAGTATTCTTTATTTTTTTTTCAAATAAATTAATTATGTGGCATAATAGACAATATGTCAAATCAATTAATAAATTCTCAATTTATTATTTTTTCATGATATTTTGATTTGTTATCACTACAGTATGTTCGCCTAAAATATTTTAACCTTGATCTAATTATTTCGAAACTAACAAATAATATGAAAAAACGGTCAGAAAGACCTATGGTCAATAGCGCTTTGTATTAGTTGAATCTTTTTTTAAATTACATATATTTATTTGTTTTTTTTTTCTGAATGACTGATGAAATAAATATTATTATTATAAAAAAAAAACCGCGATAAAAAATAACAAACATAATGTATTACAAATAGAGAGCTTTTTTTTTCTGCCCTTCAAAAACAAGAACGAAATAAAGGGAATATATTTTTGAACATTTACAAATATATGAAAAGAGAGGAAAATTTTGAAATAAACTAGAGTATATGTGAATTATATACAAACTATGTTAGTTATATTTTTTATTAATCATTATGATTTTTATATTGTATTCATTAAATTATTGTTGTTATACTATATTTGTTGATGTAAAATGCAAAGTAATTGCTTTCTTGAAAATCATTAAAAATATTCCATGTATGTTTTCAAGTAACGATTTCTTAAATTTGTTCTTAATTCATTTATATCAATTATTTTTTTATATAAAAAATCACAATACTCCTTATAGCATTTATTAAAAATACATACATAAAAAATATGCCACTTGGAAAGCTGTTATAATTTCCAAAATTGAACTAGAAAACAGTGATGGCGAATCTATGATACGGCTGACATGCAAGAAATTTTGGGTGACACCGCCATGTGACACACCGATTTCAAAAGGTTCGCCTTCGCTTGACTAAACTTTTGCATAGCACCAATTTTCGACTTGCCACAATTCTAAAGAAGCTTTAAAATATTCAATACAATATCATTTTAGTTTACTTTCATAACTTCTCAGGTAATTTCAAATAGAGTAACGTGAACATAATAATAATAGCATCTCCATTTTTATGGTTTATTTTTACTGTGGGTGTGTGATAAATTGTCTAAATCGATAGATTTATCACACAATATTAACTTATATAAATAATAGGTACAAAATAGATTCTAATGTATTTATCTGCAATCAAAAACTTCATTTTAATGGAAACAATATTTAAATGATAATGTAATAATTTCTGTCTGCAAAAAACAATTTTAATATCGCATGTATGTTGTATGATAAAAATATTTTTAATTTTAGTTATGTAATTTAATTCAATAATACTTATAAACAAGCATGATACAGCACTATAATACATAAATTACTTTTTGTGCGTAATAAAAATAAATAACCATTAAAATGTCGCTGACAAAAATATTTCAAGCCAAAGTAGCGAAATACTGTTACCAGTTAATATTATAATTACTGTTTAGTGCATAATTGTCAGAAGAACAATACTATATGACGCGGACGCCTTGAACTTTTGCTCTGATTTTTTATTCTGTTGATGATGTACAATTATATGAATTAAAAGTATTTTTGAAAGTCATTATTTGTTTACTTGAAACATAATTATTTACAAAAAAATCACATTTAACATGCAACAAGACTATTTCCATTATGCTATAATACTAACTATAGGGCAGAAAGACTTCGGTCTATAGTCCTTTGGTCATAAGTGTGAGCAATATAGATGTTTAATGACAATAATATTTTTCAGCCTTCAAAATTATAGAATTATGTAATCCTAAATATCTTAATTATTTTACTTTCTTGCTCCTCCAATTTTCTGACAACCCAAGTTACTTAAGTTCCTCATGCTACAGTCAAGTGCAGTTTCCCATAGTAATATTGTTCATATTACGCACGTGTGCAGTACATTCGCTTTTGCCTTGAACAAGGGTCGGAATATTTGATCTCTGAATGTGCACAATGAAATAATTTTAATTGGATTAAATCAACGTAATTCACATTCAATTAATGTACATCTTCCTTTCTCCCATACTAATACAACAATACCTCGTATAGTACGGATAATCAGTTCCGCTAATATCACGGACTAATCGAGGTATTAAATAGATACAAAAATAAACAGTATAAAAAGAAACTTGCATGTTTTTAGGATAATTTATATTTAAAAAAATATTTTTGTTAATAAAAATCTGTTCACAAATTTTTACTCAATTAAATTTTAGTTTGTTTTGAAATTTTCATACCGTACTATAGCAAAACGGACTGATTGAAACCACACTATGCGAGGTATTGCTGTACTCTTTTTATCATTCCAAGCGTCTATCAATATTGGTCAGATTTTTTACTAACTATAATAAATACAAAATAAATACGTAACAGACATAAAACAAGTGACTCTTTTCAATATTTAGAATTGCAACTTAGAGTACGAAATGTTATCATTCTCAGGGCCGGATTTAAGCCGATTTGAGCACCGCGCTAGAAGGGGCAGCGCATCAAAATTTATATATTTTAAAATAGTACATGATACAAACATAAATATCTCCGAAGATTCACAAATAAAAAGTGAGGCAGAATCACTTAGAATTTTTTTTGGTATGATTTACTTTTCCAAGTAAATTTTGTAAGCATTGAAGTTCCTTGTAATTCAGTAAATATATCACTTTCTTCATTTGAAAAACTTTTTAGTTGGTTGATCAAATACAGAAAAACTGGATTTGAACAAATTTTAGTTCAGGCAAAAACACCCGAAGCAGCAGACTTATAAATATTTACGGAATTTCGAAGTAAAAGGCTCTGGAAAAGAAAGAAACATTTCAATTATGAAGGCGATGATGAACCTATTATAGATCCTCTAAACCATTGTTTCTCAAACTTTTTTGTGTCGTAGACTCCTTGCTATGTTTTTCGGTTTTGGGTAGACTACTTACCTGATATTGATTTTTTGTAAATTTATTATTTATATTGGGACATCTTTATAATTATTAAGATCTCTGCTCTGAGACTGCGCGTATGTCAGTGTATGTTGAGATCCACTATCGTGGACCCCCAAATTTTTTTCTCGCTGACGTAGACTCCTTGCAGGTTGTCATAGACCCCTGGGGGTCGATATAGACCACTGCTCTAAACGCATTCAAGATGTCTTTTTTCAATTTAGTTTTAGATAAAGCAAAACAATCATTAGATTGTTTTGAACAATTAAAAAATCATAATGATTTATTTGGGTTTTTGGGAAGATTTATAAATATGGTTCGTTTTCCAAGAACATGCAGCAGATTTAAAAATTGCTCTGACAGATTCTAAGATTAATGAGACATCTTTTGATATTATCTAAAAAGGACAAAGCTACAGAGTTTCGAAACTTATTTATTCGAATATATTTTACGTTGCTTCTGGAGAGAGGTCATTTTCTAGATTAAAACTAATAAAAAACTATCTAACATCGACAATGACTCAGGATAGATTAAACAAATTTGATTTTAGAAGATTTTTCAGAACAAAAACTTCGAAAACATTTCAGTTAAATACATTCTTTTTATATTTGGTTTTTAATGCAGAAATTTGTCTACCTTAGTGGATCCGGCCCTGATCATTCTACTGCTTTCAAGAAAGGGTCAGGCCATTTCAGACCACTGTTATCAAAATAATACGTTATTATCCAATTGACGCCCAATAAAATAGTCTACATTAAAAATAAACTATGAAAATGTTTGTTTTGTAACTGAAATGTACGAGGAAAGACCTCGGTCGTTAGCCCTTTGGCCAGCCTATTATATATTTTTTTTATTTTATGTTAGAATTTATTTATGTATAGAATGTACTTTTTTTTCTAATGTATTGATGTTTGGCCAATAAATTATTATTATTATTTTATGAAATACAATAAATACGAACAAAATGTTTATAAATGTGTAACTTCTTTTTTGTAATTATTACCGCCCTATGTATTACTAGTACTGATTTCTTTTATTATAATAAGATTTGAGTAATACTTAAACTAAAATTCATTTTAAAATTGGCTTTTTCGAAGATAATAAGCGAGATATTTTTGTTGAGAATGGCAATTGAATATTGTAATTCGATAATTGAACATTTAAAAAAAAAACTTCAGTAAATATGAACTATAAAATATTGTATCAAAGAATTAAGTAACTAATAAACCATAAAGTATTGAAAGCTTTACGACTTGTTTGTCGTTCTTATGCTCTTGAAAGTTGCATATACTTTAATAAATATAAAACATATCTTGATAATTAAATCAGTCACATGGTAATTTTAATATAAATTTATTGGTAATATTGAAAATGAATGACTACAATAATTGGAACCAGTTGAGATGTACCAGGCTTCAGGTTTGTGACAAAAAAATCGTAAATAAAAGCGTTCGAGAACAAAATCAGAATAATCAGGACGAGTTTTCTATCCTTGAAACAATTATAATATTGCGTATTGTTTTCATTTTATTTTGCAAATTTTAATGATGTTATTTTTTTTATACTCTACGACATTCCTTCTACTATATTAAACATAACACATAAACGTTTAAAAATCACAAATTATATAAGGTTCGGTAATGTTACTGATATTCACAACGGTATTTAGTTTTTCTATGTACTATTTTTTTGTAATCAAGTAAATGAAAATACCTTTGCATATAATCATTATTCTCTATACGTATTACTGCATCAAAATATTAAATTCTAGATAATTTTGTGAATAACAAATTAAGAATCCCATTAATTTTATACTTGCAAATGGAGTTTTTACTCTATCTAATGTCTACAAACAATATGTACACGTTTATTTCCATTTATACATTAAACATAATTTAATATGCAAAAAAACGATAAAACTTTAATAGATTCTTTAAGATATTGTTGTAAACGACGTAGGGTGTATAATATATAAACACCTACGAATTATATCATAATATAAAATAAATATTTTTTACAAAATTTATACAAAAATATATCATCTTAAAAGTTAAAAGTAAATATAAATGACTTTAAAACTGAAAATTTAGATTTCCATCAGTTATCACTATTCAGACTAATAGTTGACATATCTTGGCACATCTTGCTCTCCGACATATCGTTAGCCAACGCCATAAGAATATCCAATATAAGTTCCTTACTCAATTGCTTCAACCTTGGCAATCTCACTACTTTTGTAAAATAATGAACGATTATATCTAAAGCGTATTTCTTCATGTCAGTAGCTTGCATACGATCCGCAGCCTCTAATATCTGTATAACATTTTGAAAAGAGACGTTCATTTCTAAATTTTGCTTGCAATAGGCCTGCAATCTGTTGTTAGTAAATCCGTAAAAGTAAGGAGCCGAGAACAAATACAACGAATCCTCAGGAGGCATGTTCACATCTCCGTAATAAATGTACCTAAGCAAAGAATCAAACGACTCCATGGATGGCGTCATCTCACCAATTTGAATCTAAAATAATCATTTAAATGCTATGTATATAATAAATGTGTTTGTTAATAGTTACCCTAACCGTTCCATCCACTGGCATGAATGATCGAAACATTGCTTCGAAATAACCGCACCGTGCGGCCAACACAGATTTATGAGCAGGTATAATATTACCATCCAGCACAAGATTTATATCGCAGAACTCTGTACCTGTACTCCTCAAAAACATCGACATATCCTGTTCCAAAGATGAACCGACACCACTGAACGTTTCGATTAGTTCTTTCCTTTGTGGTTTCTGTTTTCGCCTAATAATCTCAATCATCAACTGCCTATCCAGATTCTCGAATTCCGAGGACATTACAATCTGGTTGTAATTCGTTCCTTTCACGATGAATCGCAAACAGAATTCCTTAATGAAATTCAATTTCAGTGAATTGGCGTTATGCAGCGCTACCAGAACATTCTTCAAACAGATAGTTGCATTTAAATACTGAACACATAGGTATTCCAATCTGGCCATATCAAATTTAACTGCCAATCTATACACATCCATCATCAAAAGTACAATTCTGTTGCTGAACGGATCTTCGCCCTCTTTAGCTCGTTTAGTTGGATCGATGCAGTCCATGTAAATATAATTTAAAACCATTTTAAATGCTTCGGGGTTTGCATCCGATAGTTTAACATTTAATATTGAAATGTCGTCAGCTTTAGTGACAGTTAATTCTACTTGTTTTCCGCCGGCTTCTTTTGCTTCTTTAATTTTATTACGCAGATACGTGCTTCGTGCAGCAACTAATGGCAAGTGCGCCAATATCTCTTCTCCATCCTTCCCTACGGAAAACTTGACGTCTGCGAACTGCTTAGATTCTAGTATCTTTCCATAGTCATCGTGTAGAGTGCATTTAGGATAATTCGAGAATTGAAACCTGTACATTTCGCCGCTTCGCACGTTATTGTCCACCGTGCCACCAAAAATAAACATAGCATCTCCAACCACTGCAGCAGCGTGGAAAAGGCGACCAGATGGAACAATTGATTCTGCAGCTGGAAGCACTACAGACCAAGTCTGAGAGTCCAAATCGAAGCAATGCAGGTCGTTAGATAATGTGTTGTCAGCAGCTCCTCCAAAGACATACAAATGACGATCGAAAGCTACCATAGTATGTCCGTATCTGCGAGCTGGCGGAGGCGGCGCCCCACGCAGTATATGCTCAGTAGAGATACGCGTCCAAGTTTTATTTCTAAAATTAAATTGAAATAAAGTATTTGTAATTTTAGCACCACTTTGTCCACTAAAAACAAACATGCATTCCCTAGCCACAGCCACAGGAAAATTGCAACATGTTGGTGGGCATTCTCCACTTTGAGATACCTCTTCCCAACTCTTATTCTCTCTATCCTGTAAAACAGAAATATGACAATATTTCACAAATATAATTTAATTACCATAATTACCAATAAAGATATTGTCCACATATCATTTAATCTTGCATTACCATCATATCCAGCAAAGATCCACAATTTATTATCAAAAACAGCAGCTCCATGTGCTGATCTGGCCACTGGTGTTTTACCAAAGAACTTCCACTCCATCCAATGCCCAGAATTAAAATTGTACTCAAATAGATCATTTTTATTTGCCAAGTTTGAATTAGAGTGAATATCTCCTGTGTATCCACCAAACACATACATTGATGTCTTGTGAACAACAGTCGAGTGATGATATCTTGGTGCTGGTGGACAGCCAGTGGCAAAGGCTCTGCCCCATGACATCTCTTTCACATCAAACCTTAGAAGATCATTTAACATATTCTTTCCATTATCACCACCAAAAACGTAAATAGCTTCTTTGTAAGGTATAACAGTATGCTTACTACGTCTAAAAAATAAATGCATTACATATATAAACAAATAAAATTATTATAATCATACCTTGCTCCAACAAACTCATCACATTCAGGCATTCGTTTCCATCTGTGGACAGTCTCAAATGGTCCTAATTCCAAAGACAATGCATTATCAAAGGATGCAATAGCAGCTTCAGACACTGTGATTGCACTCATTTTGTCAAGTTTATTAGTGGACCATATAAGTTTATGAATTACTGCAACATTGAATGAACGAATGCATGAATTAAACTAGCTGTCATTCTTGAAAAGATAAAGCAAATGCACTAGGACACAACAAAACATTGGTTCTAAAACATTTTGAGAATCACTAGTACCATTCACACAAACTTGCAGAAGCGCATGTGCGAATTCAAACCCAAAATAGTGAAATTTTGTTGATATTATATACTGAATATTTAATAACAAATAGAACATTAATTGTTGATCCACTTTGCATATGAAATATTTATTATTATTAACTCAAAACGTTTTTAGATAAATCTTTGCTTATCATCTAGACTCAATTTGAATACAACTATAAATTATATTATATATAAATTATATAATTTATATTTGTATCTTTAACCAGATTATTTTGGTCAGTTAATTGGTGACAAACACAATTTGACATCCCTACCACGTTGATTTTTTTGTTATTTATATAATTCTATATCCATTTAATTATTTCTTATAGAGTGACATATTATGGTAAATATAAAAATAAAAATAAAGAAACTTCAGAATTACTGTTATAATCGAGATTTTTTTCATATTTTATATATACTCCAGTAGCCGTGATCGTCTAGTGGTTAGGACCCTACGTTGTGGCCGTAGTAACCCAGGTTCGAATCCTGGTCACGGCAATGTGAAAGCATTGTCACGGTGGAGATATCTTTTTACTAAGTAAAAATTTTTACATCGGCATAGATATTAAAATGTTTGTTAAGCAACCAAGGTAATGAGGTACATGTCTAGGGCTCCTAAGTCAAGACATTTTTCAAATACAATTTGCCTAGGAGCCCCAACTATTCTTAATGCGCCACTGTAACCAATATTTATTTATGATATTAAACGAACATAGAATTATATGAATATCATGATCATAAACTAAATAGGAAAATACAGGAAAGAGATGTAAAAATTTCTGGTATATAAATTCATAAATAAATTTTAACGATAATAAAGCATTTGTTAAATGATCTTATAGATTTGAGCATCAAATACATAATGAAATTTTAAATTTAAGTTTAGCATACTCTAATCGTTTGTTAAATTAGTACCATTAGTGCAGATAATTATGTAATATTTTTCTCTAGAAAACAACATTGGTATAAATGGTACAATTCAGCCAACTGTTAATTGTAACATTGGTTGCATATACTTACTGCTTGTAGGTTACATAAACTATATTTTTTTTAATATTTTAAGAAATAGCCGAATCTAAATATGATATTTTATTTTTATTGAAATTATTTTATTATTCTGATATTATTAAATAAATAAAAAAAAGTTATTTTTTTATGTCGTGTAATTTTATTTACTGTTCACTGTAATTTTCATCAATGTGAACATTGAGTAAATTTAAGATCGCGGTTGTCATTAGGTAGGTAATTTTTCCTGTTTGATTAAGATGATTTTTCAAAATATAAAAATAAGGTAAATATTATTTGACATTAACAGCTGATTCAATACAGACAATAACAAAGCTGTCACAAAATCCCCTGTGTTTGTGAGATACCATTTCATAAAATTTGCTAACCAGTTTTTGCAACGTTATATTAAATGTTAGAGAGGGATTCCATTTAAAAAGACCATGGAGAAGGAAAAACCACAAGCTAAGGTAAATTGTCTTATTAGAAATTATATGAAAATTATAAATACTGTTTAAATGCAGCAAAGGAAGAAAAACAAGACAAAAGCAAGAGAAGCCATTGAAGATGTTGTTGCCTCTTGCTCAAAAACAGAAGATATTTTACCCAATGACACCCAAGTGGAGGTTGAAGAGGTTGCTGAAGCAATATTGCACAATGATGTAATTACAACAGATAAACCTATTGTTAAAGAAGATTGCAATGATTTGAAAGATACAATCAGTACAGAGTTGGATGAATCATGTAAAGATAAGATAACATTTTCTGTAGAAGGAAGTGTATCAAATGGTGAATTGCATAATGAGATTACTGTTAATCAAAATGAAATTGAAGAAAAAAGGTAACAATTGCTATATAGTGAAATTAAAAACAAACATTATTTTCTTTGAAATTTTAGTGCCAAAGAAAAGTTATTAATAAGTAAAACTGTTGTCAATCATCCAGTGACAAACTATAAGGATCTTAAGCAGCAACTTAAAGAGCTGCATATAATTGAAACCAATGTTGAATCAAAGATTGCAGTAATAAATAAGATAAAACCATTCACAGAGTCTCAATTGAGTGCATTATATGCAAACAGTGAGCTTGCAGCAGTTAAGCAATTCACAGATGAATTCATTGAGGCTGAATTGAAGGGTTTGGCTGCCAATAAACATACTCTCCATGAATTGCTTAAATCCTATTTGCAAGTTCGCAGTAAAGTTCAAGCAAATTTTTTGGAAATTAAACAGCTCAGACATGATTACCAAGAAGCACAGAATCAGCTGTGGACTTTAAGCAATTCAGTTGCTCATAAGAGAGGTGTTTGCATGGATGGTGTATCTGTAATGGCTACACATACCTTTACAACTGCTAAAATGCATCATAATACTTACCAATCTATAATTAGGATGCAAAATAAATTGAGAGAATTGACAAATGAAACTCACGTTTTGTATAGTTACACTGCTGAAGTGTTAAGGCTGCAGGTGAATACTAATTTGATTTCATTTTTAGTCATTATTCTAAATATATTTATGTTTTTAGATTCATCTGTACATACACAACATAAAAGCTAGTACTATGTCAATGTGTAATTTATCCCAAAATTCTCCTATTTGTTTAAGTATGCAACAACCACCAGAACATATGATGCCCTATTTACAAGATTTGAGATTATGCATATCCATTTTATTTTCATATCTAAGAAAATTGATTAGAGACACAGAGTTTATAAAGCAAATTAGACAGTGGTTAAGTGAATTGGTATGTGTTCTGTTGCGTCTAGCATGCTGGCAAGATCATTTGTTTATTCTAAATCACATTCTAAGGTAAGTTATTAATGTATTTGCTTTATATATATATTGAGAAGAGCGTGGTTTTGTTAATATATGATTATAACTGATAAAATATACTTTTATAACTTTATTGTTATTTGTCTTATAGATGTCAGCCAGGAATTGGAAGTTGGGGTGCCCAATACATACAATTCCCTTTAGTGGATTTTATTGAATCTCCATTTTCTAATTATGAAATTAACCATATTCTTTCAATGTTATCTGTAATTCTGTTACCAGTCAATGAAAGGGAATTATTTCTAAAAGAGGTAATTAATTGAATTAAGTTATAAAAATGATTAAAATATTTTGTTAAGGTCTCTCAACTTAGTGATGAGCCTACAGAAACTTTATGGGTAATAGTGGATTCTGATGGCGAGGAAGACGAAGATTCGACTGGAGTTGCTTTGAGAGAAAACGATTTGGTTGCCTTGTTAAATCAATTACCTCTTGACAATCTCTTTAGGGCTGTACTTCTAATCAATAGAAGAGATAATGAAGATTTCTATGATGTTTCTAATTTAACTGAAAATCACATTTTGAGATTCTTTGCATTTTCGACGACTATCTTAAAACTGTTCCATCAAGGCTTGAAAAGTTATGATCAACTCAGATACATTCAATTTTGTAAACGACTTAGCAGATTAATCAGACATGTAGTACAATACGCTACTGATCAATGGGAAATATATTTGACATATAAGAAATCTGAAGACATGGCAATGATGGATCGACTTCAAGTAGAATACGATGCATTTTTTCTGCGTGCCATCAACTATTTGTATAACGCTGAAAAATTAGGAGCTTGGCAGTTTCTGGCCGTTATACCGTATGGAATTATATCAATATCAACTTTATGGAAAATATTTTATTTTCTGCATAATTCTGATTCATCAGCAGAAGATATATTAAGTGAGAATCATTGCAAATTAAAGTAATATATTTTTTATATTTATTTGCTTTTTAGATCCAACTAATAATATCAATTATATGGATAAATTATGGGATAAATCGTTACGTGAACAATTTGAGGAAAAGATAATTTCCTTGGCAGATGACGAATGTTATTACTTGTTAAACACATTTGCTAATATGGCTTTATCGAGGAATGAAGATGATATGAAGTTTATTAATTTAGCGACGATGGACCTATTACAGGTATATATTTATATATGATGTCATTTTTAATGTCTTAAATATTTTTTGTAGGTCGGTTTTGTAAGTCAAGTCACACAAGAATCTTGTTCAAAAAATGCTAGAATTCTTCTGACTCATATCACATCGAAATATTCAAATCTTCTATCAAACATATTGAAAGCAGTCAAAGATAATATCTCCGCTATCCAGTCTTACAGTTTATATTTATATGAAGAGTTACCAATATCTGCATGGAAGTTAACAGATGCTGATTTGGAGATTATATCAAATTTATTGTTGAATAACAATATAAATTCAGTTGAGAGCAAATTAGCTAGAATGATATTATCAAGATTGAATTGGGAATTGGTAGAAGACGGAAAACTGTTCTTACCTTATAGTTTTCACTGTAAAATAGCTACATTAATTGTGAACGCGGTAGCATTAGATCAAGGATATCTGCATTGGGCTTGGCAAACTGCTTTTCGCTTAAGACTTCACATAAGCGATAAAGGTTTTACAAATTTTCAAAATGTCAAAGACATTGAATACTACGATGCAATTTCAAGAGGTAAATAATGAAATTTGAAATAATGACAATATCATTATAAATATATATTTTAGGTGTAAGGAATCAGGACCCTCTGTCGTGTTTTCTATCAGTTTTAATAACATCCTGGGGACATTTAATACCTCTTGTATGTTCAAAAGGGTTTGATCAATTGCTGTTCCTTCAAACCCATCAAAAGCATGAAGCTGTTCTCTTTGCTCTTAATCAAATAGTGCCGCTCTTCATAAACTGTCAAGAATCCGTTATCAATTTGGAAAAATTTCAAATGATAATTTTGGGCCTTTTAAACGCGGATCGAACATATATAAATATTGCAAAAAGTTTGGTAACTGTGCAGAACACGATTTTGGAACAATTCGGAAACATGATTGAATCACAGATTGCTAATTACAGTTGGTACGGAGTGGAAAGTCCAAGGTATATTGTTAGATTGTGGATAAACTCTTTGGTTTCGGTCCCAAATTGGAATAGGGATTATGGTGTTATGTATTTATTGGATATTATGATTCGAGCTTCTTTATCCTTTTCCGACACATTAGACGTCATTGTTAGCATATTGAAAGAGTTGTTACAGGTAGGAAGGCGACAATTGCTGAATTTAGATTTTTTTAATATCGAAAATTACTATTAATATTATCTAATTTCAGTGTGCAACACCTCAAGAACAAACTAATTCAATCGCATCGTTGTTCAAATGGGTGTCTCAATCTAATTCGCAAAACACCCTACTTATAAATAGCTCTCTCTCGAGTTGTCCATATTTGTCGTACATCATGTTTAGAATTGAGTTTGAAGAGCGAGAAAGATCGACAGGCCTCTGGAATGAAATCTTACTGCAACTAAAAAATCAAAAAGGAAAAGTTAACGTTGATAATGCAATTAGAGTAAGAAGCTCAGTCAAGATATGTTATTAGATTTTTTTCTTTATCTGTATCTGTTATTTTCAGAAAGCGGCTAATAAATTAAAGTTGCCTTCATTTTCGTCTGGATCTCTAAGTATCTTTAGATGGGCTCAGCAGATTCTGGACACACCTATTCATCACCCAATCATAGTGTTGCTGTGGCAAAAATTCTTCTGCTTATATTTATATCGAGTTCCAATGTGCGGGTAAGTTTCATAATAATTCAAATAAATTTCATGTGCTTATTTCTAAACTTGTTTAGTACCGTGGAAGGAGGCTGCGTGGGTGATAAATTCTTCGAAGGAATGATCAACTACAATTTTCTCCAAAGATTAAAGAAATGTCTTCAAGAAACTGTTGCTCATTATAAGAAGATAGTAAGCGAGTCTCGTTTCGAAGAACTTCCAGCTGTTAAGCAATTGTTCTATCAATCAAATTTAAAGTAAAAAATAGATTTATTAGTAATACAAATCCATTAACTTCGTTTTGTTTGTAGTTTATTCACGGCTTATAGCTTGTGGCTTGAGGAACCTCGTTTACAGGATGCCTCGCTGTACATCCCTGGGTTACCACCACAGTACGAACCCGTATTATTGAATTTGATAATGCAATGCAACGATGTGAGTACTATGAGATTTTGTAATTTTTTTTAATCCTGTTTTATGTCCGTTCTTCAGGCGCAATGGTTTACTTACGTTGATCATGATGTAATTAAAGAGCATCAAATTGCCTGTATCAAAACTTGGCGATGCGCAAATTATAGGGAGAGGAAAAATATTAATAAGCCGCTTTTAAACATTGGTAGTAATTACGAAGGAGATGATCCAGTGCAACGGATTTTAAGGCGGTTACATTCTTATGACACGCCCAAATCTGCACCCTCTATTACCATAACAAAATCGTTATTGGCTAATATTCAATGGCAGGATAAGCGCAGCATGTTTTCTTCTTTGAATGTATTTATAAAGACTATTCAGGATTTTGCTCAGTATGTTTCATAATATAAGATTAGCCATGTACATGTTTAACTTTATTTTTTGTAGCAACCATGCATTGCAAGTGTCTGAACACAAAGCTCTGGACAGTGGCTACCAAGAACGAGTGCCACAACTTTATAGATCATATATAAATAAAATCAAGAAATCTGTGCCTTGCACTGGTTCTAATAAAACGGTGAATTGCTCGGGCGCAGCTGTAATTCTTGTGGAAAGCCAGGTAAAAATCAGTTGATTTTTAGGTATTTCAAGTATTTTATTTTTGTTTTGTAGGAAGCAGCAATTAATGAACATATCGACATGCAAATACAGAGTAATAGAAAGGATCATGAAGTTTTGATCGCCAAATTTTTGCAAGTTCCGTCACAAAGTTTGTGCTTAGCGTCAATTAATCTTCAAAATGGTATAAGGTGAGAAAAACTAATATTATAAAGTGAAGATCATATTTCTATGTCATTACAAAATTTTAGTTTACTCCAAACACAGAGAGAAATGCATGCCGAATATTCAGCGTTAGGTGTCGAATTATTCTATTATATTTTGTCATTATTGAATGAAGAAACATCTAATTATTTGCCGTCCAAAAAGTTATTTACAGAGTGCATGGAAAGACTCGGACAGGTAAATAATTTATTAAAACAAATCAAATAATAAAAATAATTATATGAATTTAGATACATATTTATGGCATTGAGTCAGAGACACCGACACTTTTAAACAAGATTCTAAAGGAGCCAACGAATGGCATGTATTTAGTAACGCATTTTTGTCCTATCAATCTTGGCACAGCAAATTTTTTGCTTATGTACTCGATGATATCAAAAAGATGCGCTCAGCGATACGATTTATGGTACTCTTTATTATCAAAGGTAATGTTGAATGTTTATAAGTAATACAATGAACTAATTGTTAAATTTTAGTTTGATGTGACACATTGGTTGTTGAAAAATCAACCGAAATTGAGCGAAATTGTTCAACTTCAAGATATAATATTTCAGGCTCTGATACAGTTTGGTCAAGAGCCTGAATCGATTGTTGTGCACGAACATTATCGAAGACATTTAATACAGATATTTGAGTTTCAATTCCCAGAACATTATGGTGAAGTCCTTGTGCGTCTTTTAAAAGCCAGCACTGGTGCCGATGCTGGTAAGTGATATTATATTGTAATAAATTGATAAATACTGTAAGAAATAAATTATAGATTCTATATCAGTTAGTGTTTGGCTGGATGTGCTGAACTCGCTTTCAAAGCCTTTAGTTTGGGAAATTGGTGGAAATAAAAGAGATAAATTAAGAGAATATGCAACTAGCCAAAAAAAGTTGCACTATCAAGAAATTTTGGAGACCGCCCTCCTACTTTCCAGACATTACACTAATGACAGATTCCAATACGGTTTGTATGGGCTCTACCCGAAGACGAGAAACTTTGTTGATGTTATTGCTTTGTTGCTGGGAACAACCGGACATGCATTAATTATAAGCGCCCTGGAAACACATCAGGGCCTTTTAGGTAAGAATAATTTTTGCATATTTTTTTATTTATTCTATAGTTTAAATTTTAGGTGATAAAATTTGCGAAATTATTTGGCCACAACTACGGGACTTGTTTGCCCCGTGGGTTTTACCCTATTGGACCAACAATATGAAAGAAAATATGGCCAACTGGATTCAACAGTTAACTGACGATCGTACTGTTTTACTACCATGGATACCAGCTAATGCACCATTCGCCCAGAAAATCGTGGACATGTTCTTCGAATGTCTTCTGTTCCTTGTGCAAACGCTACCAGGTAAAATATATACAAAATGTTTATGTAAAATTCTATATAATTCTTTCAATATTTTAGCTAATAATATTTTAAGTTATGTATGGCAATGGTATGTATCAAATTTTGCTCATGTCGCTGTTAAGGATCATATTTTGAATGTGATACATCATTCTTTAATAAATTTACCCTGGAATAAATTTTGGCCTTCCATTCCCGATTTGGAATTTATGCTAAAGGTAATTTAGAAACTTTACATATATATATGTTTATCTTATTAATATTTTCAGTTGGTTGATCAATATGTGCCAGAATGTCACACCTTTTTGGGGCACATTTTTATTGAAATTCCTTGGCGTCCCTGGATATATACTTTAAACGAAAATGTAACTGCAATAACGGCGAAAGCCAGAATTTACCATTGCTTATTAAATATTTTGGTGAAACTCTCAAATGAACCGAATATGAGAAATAACTATGAGGATAGATTAAAGCCTTTGTTGATGCAAGCTGAAACATTTGATTGGAGTATTTTGGAAACAAATTCAGTGCAACAAGCGCTGGATTGGTATGTGATGAGCTGTGATCCAATGATTCTTTTTAAACGTGATTCTCTAGATTTAGATTATAGAATTATACAGTAAGTATATAATGTCATAAAGTATTCAAGAACAAATTAAATTATTACTTTTTACAGATTTTTAAGAACGGTATGTTGTTATACTGTAGCTTTGAACCATTATGACCAAAAAGTCCGGGAAAAAAGGCATATCTTTGTGCGGAGCTACATGAAATTAGTAGTTGTGTTTACAAATCGCTACAAGAATATTATACCCACTAAAGAAGTTGATCTTGTCAATGTGATAAAGTCTCAACTGAATGATATGGAAAATATTGTTAACGTTGAGGAGGACATGAACTTAATTTTAAGTGAAATATTGGCTGTGTTGAATCAAAGTTGTTTAAAGAAGTTTATGATTGAATGTTTTATTCAATGGATTGCTAGTCGTGAGGGCGATGCTATGGCTATTAAGAGTACTCTGATGGTTTTAGGCCATTCCGTTATGGATCCGGAAATTGTTTCGATTTTATACGAATCATGCATTCACACGTATTTTGAAAATAATGGTGAAATTATCTAAAATTCTAAGCGCTATCAATTGTTAATTGAATCTTAATTTCAGTATCAAATATGGATAAAACATCATGGAAAGAACTTTCGAAGTGTTTGAAATTTAACACCTTAAAGCAGAGTGTACTTACTGACGTATTAATAGTAAATGGAAGTATTTTCACTATGCACGTTCTCTTGCTTCAGAAAATTGATAGTTCGAAACCGTTGCTCAATTTATCTTTGCAGTGGTTACAGTCTATTAAAGTTACGTGAGTATATCATTACATGTAATTTCTTATCGTTGTTATCCATCTTTTTTTGTTTGTAGAAGTAACATCGAAGCTAAAATGCCTTTAATTTGGAGCGATATTTTGGATATGTGTTTCGAAAGCTTGAAGACGAATGAAGCTGCAACGGCCACAGCCCTGTATAAATTCGCGAAATGTCTCTTACAAATATCCGAGCAAAAGGATGGAATGAAATGGGGTGTTTTATTAAACGTCATTGGTATAGGCAAACAAAATGAAGTTACCATTAAGTAAGTATGTCTAAACGTAGTAATTTATAATTAAATGCATTTTTTTTTTATAGTTTTAAATTTGTGTGTCGAGCTGTGGGCGGATACGTTTTAGCCCAACTTCCCGAATCTAAGGGTAAATCTCAAACAGTTAGAAGTACTCCAAATTCGCCTTGCACAGTTGGTCAACCGGGGGGTAACGCTGAGGTGTCCAAGATGTTACTCAAATTAGATTTTGGTCAGTCTCAAGGAAAAATCAAAGAATGTGCTGAGGGAGTACTGAGACAAGCAAGTTATTTTTACTTTTTCAATATGACCAAATATTAATGTTCGTATTGTTTTTAGATTCAAGATCCAGCCAATTCATTGCATAACGTGAAAGATTTTTTGAACAACATATTGCAACAGTTCTATACATATAGTTATTTAAAGGAGATGGATTAATATTTTTCTAAAATATATTTTGTAACTGTTTTTAAGACTATGTTTAATCATATATTAATTTTTATATGTGTATTATATATTTTACTGTTACTCTTTTATTTTCAATTATATTTTAATCTTGAAATATATTACAACGCTTTTCTAATTTCTAAACTTTTATTAACACATTAATAACTTATACATCCTAGAAACCTTTCTGGCCCAACCAATATTTAATTGCATTTACATAATCACCATGGAAACAAATGTATCCAACAAATTCATTTACTTGAGCTTGAATAGGTTTCAGTTGTTCTTTTTGTAGGAATTCTTTGAGATCCTTTTCCAGCATCCAAATATCCCCTTGCACTTTCTTCAGATATGTTAGTCTACGCATTCCTCTGTAACTGGTTTTCATGTATACAGGCATCATATGATTTTTATTCCTTTGAATAAAATATGGTTGATTTACGACCTCCTCTGACTGTGGTCTCCATTCAGATAAATACTCATCTTTCTTTATTATATTTGGTACTACTTTTGGAGGTAAAATTCTCTCTACAAAACTCCATTCAACTGGATCTTTTGAAGTCTCATATTTCACTTTGGAATCATCAACATCATGAATAAATGGTGATGATCTAAATGAAGAGTATCTACATGATATAGCCTAAAAATATATTAATTAATGATATTTACATATTAGATTAGTTAATTACTTCAATTGTTGGTATAACTTTAGGTTTCAACAGAAATCTAAATTTTGATGCTAAAGATGCCATTGTTATTGGATTTATTATTTAATGCATATAAATGTTGATATTTCACATAACCTACTACCGGACTATTTGAGGTTATATTGGTTTTATGTCATTCAGATATCAAGCGCGGTTCAATCAATGCTAATTTAGTACTTTAATAAATTAACAAAAAGAATCATTGAACACGAAAGAAATTTTCTAAAATATTGAATATTAACTCTATATACACTTTTTAGACATTAATTGATTTTTTTGAGGTCAATAGACATTTTGTAGCCAAACCTCTTAACAAATACTACTTGATGCAACTATTGCTTCAATAAATCAGGAAGATCAAAGAATATTTCAAAAACTATTTAAAGCTATGTACAAATATTCACCAGATTTTTAGTTGTTATTATATTTATTTAATTGGTTACTTATAAAGAAACTGAATGCACATTTAGATTTAATTCTGATGTGAACTAATAGATTTATAAAATATATATTTTATTTATATTACTAATTTAAAATAATTAATATAAATTATAACAAAAACAAATCCTCTATTCCATTTAATTTTACATTTCCTGTCCTAGAAGCGAGAGTTGCTTCAAAAACTGTTTGGCATTATTTAAAGTTGACGCTCCATACACGATGCGTTTTGTATTTCCTGAAGCTGTCTTTTGCTAAAAAAGAAAAGAGCAATTTGAAGATTCAAGAAACTTTTAAAGAGATCAATAATACCTTAGCATAGTCCACCAAATTTTGATATTCGATGTAATTGCCACCGCCTACTATGAATACAAATGCGTCTTGGAATGGAGATCGATTTCTTGGAATTTCAGTTAACTTCAATTGCTTTGGATCCAAATAATGGTACTCGTCCATCTCTTGGCTGCTCTTAAACTCCATTAAATGATCTACAATCCTCGTAACTGGCAAGTTCTGGAAAAGACAACGATTTTTATAGACAGATGATAGGAATAAAATAATTCAACTTACATGACGTTTCACAACCAGATTTTTAACGCCTTCCATAACGAAGGATGATCCTTGTGAAACGAGTTTAGAGAACATGTTCACAGTTTTAGTACCAGCTCCTTCATATTGATTTTGACCAGTAACCATTTTTGTGTAGCTTCTAAAAAAGTTAATTATTTTAAAATAGTTATATTCGTCTATAACGAAATAATAACATACTTCCATCTTTTTATATAACCCATCGGTGAAAGATCACAACCTGCTTCAGTTAAAACCGATTCGAATTTCCTGTATTCAGCTTCGGTAATTTGAGGAGTGCATATATAATAAACTATGAATAAACGCATTTTATCCTGGGGTGTTCCAATCTCAGCATCTCCAATAATATCTAATATACTCTTATCCAAGGTCGCTTTGCTCATTATTTTTTCTTCAAATTCGAAGAAAGTATCCAGTTTCCTTGATTTAATATAATTTAAGATAGCTTGAATATTAACTATATTAGTAAACAAATACTTTTTTAATGTATACTTTCAATACCTGTTGCAACAGTTGTGTGCATATCAATTAAACGTTTCTTTTCCAGCAATTGTGGCAAAGAGTTAATGGCAGATGTAATTTTAGCTGTATTATCTGTTACCATGGTCATAGCTACATCATTTTCGCCATCAATTCCCATCGAAGACTTCAATTTCTTAACTTCTTCTTCCGACGACCTATACTGTTCCAATTCTTCCTGAATTGCTTCTGCAACTATAGGAAATGGGGAACCCTTATGGCTCACCCAAAATTTATCTTTGGCATCTAATTCACAAGACCTGTTTTTAGCTCTTGCACCTCCCGATGGCGTATGCTCTTCGACAACAACTCTGTTTAATGCGAAATCTAGAACATCGTGAGCCAAGGCTTGGTATGTCCAAGTGTGATGTAAAGGCGTGGCCATATCAACATTTCTATCCAAAATGATAAGCAGAGGCCTTTGGAAATTAAAGTTTCCGGCTTGTGCATCGGAATTAAATAAATTGTTGCGGGCATCAAAAAGGTTCTCTCTCAATTTTTTATCTAACTTTCTTGCAACCATTTCAGCTGCATTGCCCTTAGGACTCCTGATGATAGGCACGTTTCCTAATATTAAAAATAATATTAACAATTATTTTTTAACTATAATATCAATTTACCTAATGTCACAAATACTGAAAACAAACTGTCTACCATTATATCCATTATTTCTTCCATCTCTGAATCTTTACTATCACCCTTATTTATTGCTGTAAAATTAAATATATTTTAATTGTAGCACATACATGCAAATTTGTATAAACTTACAATAATAAGAAAGATGGTCACTGTTTTGGTGCCTTAGAACAAACATATCATCTTCCAATGATATAAAATTAACATACTGATCATAAACCTAAAACATTTAAAAAAATAGTTTAAAAACTCAAATATAATTATCTTTTTGTTTTACCTTATGAATATTAGCAACACAATTTGCTTGCAAAGCAGCTGATGCTAAATCCTCAAGCTTTTGCCTAGTTATAGGAGAGATGAAATTTAAATGGTAAATGTCATATACTCCCTTTTGAAAGTCTTGATTAATCCTTCCTAAGTTTTCCTCAGTTGGTGCACAGAAGTAAATGGCAGGAACTTCTGGAATGGGATCCCGATCTGAGTGCAGTTGCCTAAAATTACAAAGACTGTAATAATTCATAGTTCATTTTCATTTTCTCAATAACTTACACATAAAGTGTTACACCCAATTCTCTCAACTCTTTCACTGAAATCAAGGGTGAGATAATGTCTTGACCTACTCTGTCATAAACAAGCACCTTCCAAACTGGCTCAGATGATCCCAATTTTGTTTGCGGTTGGTTCAAATTTAACATTTGCTTAATAGCATCTAAAATTATATTGAAGTTAATGAGAACATTAATACATCTTTTACTTTATTTATAAAATAATAATAATAGATAAATCAACTTACTTATCTGTTTTTGTCTCAAAGAAGTCATCTTAATTTATCTTTTAAAATAATTTGCAACCCTTAAAAACTAATATCTTAACAACATATACACAATATTTTGACTGTTCTTGACGTTTATCTGACACATCTCATGCCATTCTATTTTCCTGTTGAGTTGTGACGTGCAGTAACGTGACGTGTATAATTTGAGAATTGATATTTATTCAAATTTAAAGTTAGTAATTATAAATTGTTAATGGTTATATTATATTAGAATTTATAAAGGAATAGTTATAAACAAAATATAATATTTATTAAAGTAGTTCAAAAATTATTAATATGGCCTACTATAAGAAAACAGACTAAAAAAAATCGAAATAATATTTTAATTATTTAATTGGGCTTTTTCAGCTATTTTCATGTATGTTAACATACATTATATTTAATAAATATAAATAAATTATATTATTTTTACTCTCATATGTTTTAATGGCATCAGTCAAAGTTTCATTATTGTATGTAGGAGCTTATATCAGAGATCCTTAATATTTCCAGTCTACACATTTTCTGTAACCTACTTTAACCTCTGCAACCTTCAGTTGGAGGAAACGGAAGTGATTCTTTCAACATATCTAAGCTTCTTTTCAATTGGTTAATATAATAGAAATGTGGCAATACTAGTTTAATTAAATAAGTAATTTTAATTTTATACGTTGAAAATGAATATACTTCGATAGTGATAATTATTCAGGTAATACTATAATCGTTCTATATTATTAGATCTAAAATATTATTTTTAAATACATAATGTGTTTACGTTAAATTAAAAATCGTTTATATTATTAGTATGTAATATTTTATTTTTTTATTCATATAACGTATGTTTACAAAACGCTAATGGTCAAACATTTATTTGAATTTCCCGCCAAGGTAGACATTTACCGTAGTTTACATTGTTGCTGGTCATTTGCATGGGAGACGTTGAAGAAGTAGCATCACAGAGCATTTTATTGCTTTCAGCGCCATCTAGGAAGCGTTGGCAACGTCGCAGTACGGTGTTATGATCCTCGATAGACTTCAAATCTACGGTGACAGAATTTAAATCACAATAGTGTAGTAGTTTGTATTGGTAGTGTGTGTCGCGGCACCAAAGCGAGGCAGAAATTCTGCGAAGATCTTGCATTGAATTTGATGAAATTAAGTGGATTATAGTGTAGTGGACTTCAGAATGGTGTTAGCAGAGAAGAATAGTGAAAATGCGAGGAATGGACGCAGAAGTCGGGGGCCGAGCCCCAATGGTCACGTTCAAGAGTCCACAAGCGAGGATGAAAGCTCAGGTAATCTACTTTATTACTAACGTACGGATTATTAAGAACATCTCAACTCTTCTGATTATTAAACATATTGCTCCAGTATGAGGATTATTTAAATATTTTAATGTTAGCATCTTCTTAGATTCTGGAGCATGCTCCTATTGGGTTATGCCTCCTCTTTTCATTTATGATTGTCTTGCTAATTGTATTTTATAGCTACACTCAAGCCCAGTGACTTTGTTTCATTATTATGCTTGAATATTATATTCTGTTAAAATCATATTTTAGGTTATTTATGAAAACCTTTATAAAATATGTATGTTTATACATCGTAGACCTATGGATAGCATAGATACACATAAATTGAATGGTAAATTAATAGCATATTTTCATAGTGACCAAGACATAGAGAAATACAGAAAATGCCTTAAACATAGAGAATGCTTCAAATATGAAGTAATTATTTTATTTAATCTAATTTGAATCATTTTCTATTTCCAGTATTCCAAACAATATAATCTTTTTATGCTTGACATATTATGGTTAAAAGAATATTTTTAGTTCCAGTTGATAAAATTCGAGTGGGCAGAGATTATCAGGCAATATGTCCGGAACTACAACCAGAGGCTTTACGTAAACCAGATCTGCTAGCTGATAGAGCGCTCTTAGTATGGTCACCAACAACAGATATTCCAGAAATTAAATGTATGTTTAACACTGTATATCTAGATATAAATATTAACATTTTAATTTTCTGTTGCTTAGTGGAAGAATACATTGTGTTAGCGAAAGATAAATATGGTTACAATGGGGAGCAAGCATTGGGTATGCTTTTTTGGCATAAACATGATTTGGACAGAGCAGTGTTGGACTTGGCAAATTTCACACCCTTCCCAGATGAATGGTCAGTTGAGGATAAAGTGCTTTTTGAACAAGCCTTTCAATTTCATGGTAAAAGTTTTCACAGAATAAGACAAATGGTATGAGTTTTATTGGTGCATCTAAAATCAGAGTTTTAAGAATCTGTATCAGCTTCCAGATAAAAGTATTGCCAGCCTTGTTAAATATTACTACAGCTGGAAGAAAACACGATCACGTACTAGTTTAATGGATAAGCAAGCTAGGAAACTTAATGCTCCAAGAGATGAAGGTGCTCCATCAGAGGGAGGTTCAGAAGGTGGATCGAATGATGATTCTGATCATGATGACAAGGTAGGATTATAGAATGCATTCAAATTTCTCATGGATTTTTTTTTATTAAATGAAATAAACACTGTAAATACATATTTTTTTATGTACATATTTATTTTTCGGGTTCCCAAGAAACATCTAAATTGAAATGCATGTTTTAATAATGTGTTCAGTTTATTAATGTAGAGGCATGTTTGTTTTTTCTTAAAAAAAAAATGTTTCTAAATTTGATTGTGGGAAAGTTTTAGCTTTATTCTCTTTTGTGAAAATTTATTATAATGTTTTAGCTTTTTATATTCAATGAACTTTAAAGATTGACATGTTTGTTTGTGGGTGTTTGAGTGTATGTTGAAAACTTTGAATATCGTATATGTGCGATATACAGTATCAATAATGTTGTAAGAAAAGCGTATTTGAGGACCAGTTTAATAGTATTGAACGATAAATGTTTGTGATGTAACTTTGGGCACAGATTGGTTGATTATTTGAATTTGCACACACTCACACCTAGAAGGAACTTGATTCTTGTCTTTGTTTTCGTGTTATATTGTATAGATGTTATTGTCTTACAGAAATGGACTATACATCGAGGAATACGTCGTAAAAGTGGCTCGCCACTTCGTGCCGGCCAGGCACAAGACGAAAATACTTCTCAGGTAGTTCAAATCACTCTAAAAAATATACAATCTTTAAAAGCAACATACCTATATTGGCAGAATGATAATAGATATATGTCTTACATTCAATTCAGTAACATAGTGCAATCACACGCGGAAAATATGATATTTCATTAATAATAATTGACGATAAGCAATTTTGTTACTGGATTTATTCTATATCTTATGTTCTCGTTTCCTTTCAGCGCTTATATTTATTTATTTTTATTTCTTAAAATCACACCGTATTTATGGACATTGGCTATTATTATATCTAGAAGCATTTTCTTTCTTTAGATAAGTAGGTTACTACAATATTTCGTTTATGTTTCATAGAATTTGAAGGCATGGTATGACTTGCTCCCAGAGAAAGCACACATTTATTATTTAAGTAGATTTATTTGTGCTTTTACATATTACCCTTTTTATATTCAAAGAACGCATTAAATTCATCATCTTTATAGCAAAACTTTATTTAATATCAATAGCTATAAAATTGTCATTTCAATAATATGAGGGGTTTATTTCTTTTACATTTTATTTACAAAACTATTTAACAATTATTTTAAATATGATCTACTACACTCTATTACATACTATGAAATCAAGTACCATCTAGAAGATATCGTGTAGTAATCTGTTAAGGCGGGAAGAATCTAATATTATATACATATTATATTGTATTATATACATATTATATACTTATTTTCTAGTTCCTAGTTGTTAGATAATAATTTTAGTTTGTAGCTTATTTATAATAATTTTATCAATTTACACAATTATTGAACTTAATATTTATAATATATGATATAACTAAGATAAAGTTTTCATAACGTTGTATCTAAAACATTCTATGATATTGAATCAAATATCAATATATAATAATATTTATTGCATTAATCACATAATAATTTAGTTAAACAAAATAGAAAAAGATGAATATTGAAATGTTTGACAAAAAAATAGAAACTATAGTTCTATACATTTTCTATTATTTATAATTAATTATTCTGTATAGATGTTTCTATATATAATACATATATTGATAGAGGGTTCTGAAACAGTAATATTTCAATTGTTGTATTTGAATAAGGCATTTATTTTCCTTGTAAAGTGTATAAGTCTGTCAATGAATGTTTTAGTTCTTTGTTTACGAAAAGGGTAACATCCTAATAACAATGTGCATGCCAATTCACATATAAGTTTAGTGCTAGCAAATTGATACATTACGAAATCCTGTATACCTAGAACTCGAAGGTGAGGTTGTTTAAATCCCATGGAAGAGGCGCATTCTTTAATCGGAATTAAGCAACGTCCCTGGCGTACATCCTTAATTCATTATCACACAACACTCTTTGTGGTTTATTTGTTTGGGTTTGGTCGGTATGATAGTTGTATGTGTGTGCAGGGTGAGAGAGGCTCGTGTTCTAACTGCGGAGTCGGCTGTACCTACACACAAGTAACTCCCAAGGGGACTCTATGTAATTCCTGTTTTCTTCATTGGAGGTACGTTGAAGATAAAAAAGTTTAATCAAAGCAATCGTTTTCGGTATAAATAATATACTTACATATACATAATAATAGTGTCTGAAAAGAAATTGATTTTGTTTCGATGTACCTCCTTCGTAGACGAACGGGCATATTGCGACCCACCTCGGGTCCTACAGGCGGGAAAAGGGGTACTGTCCCAGGAATCAGACACAAGCGTAAACCCCCGCGTGGCATGTACATCAATCACGACGATTTGGCCGCGATGGCTACAAGTGGCGCAGGTGTGCTTATGCTCAAGGCACTTAATCGCGAACAGGATGCTCTCCAAAGACAAGTAAGTATTTTGCAACGCTAGAAACAGAAAAAAAACTCAAATTATCTGAAAGTATATCCAAAACAATCCATCACAAACCACACCCCAACCCCTCACGTAGAGAAGAAAGAACAGCGATACTTCGCCTATGGTATTTACATACATCTCTTGTAACTTTCTATAATTAGATATGCATGCATCGCTATTCTAACAAAACCAACTTTGTAGAGTATGTTTTGTATCAAACATCCAATACTTCCTCTAGACCTTAGAACTTACCTTCTTTAACGACTGAAATTTGGAGTTCTGTATTGTTTTAATTCGTTTTTTGTTTTTGCTTGTTTGCTTTTTCTTTAGGTCTTACTTAGCCTTAGCCTTTTTCTATTGTATGAATGAACACTTACTAATTGTATTTAGTATTGCGCTTTCTTCGAAATTTATTTACTATAAAAGTTTATTATTACTGTTAATACTTTATACAATATCAGAAAGTAAAGGAAAACAAACTCAAACCAAACATAACATAGCCTCTATTGGTTGTTTATCTATTGACTAATGTGACGTTATACCCAAGAAATGTAAAAATTAAAGAAAAGACAACCATCCATTACGTCAGTTCCATATTCCGGTAATTACTGTTCAAAGTAGTCCAACGTTCGATTCAAATACAATAAATAAATATGACCTACGTAAAAAGGAAATAAGTATGCTTCAAATGTTAAATACGATGTTTAATTTATTTTGCACACAGTTTAGAATGATTTGACTACCTCAAAATCAAATTGAAATTGAGAAATCTGCGAGGAATGTGTGAAATGACAAGCAGTTTCATGTACATTCTGTTTCGTTTGTTTCAGATACAGCAGAATAAGCAGCAGATAAGCTCTCTGAAACGGAAGCACTCTGATTCAGTTGAGGAGCTTCGCCCGAACAATGAGAATTCTTCGAGGATAAATGCGAGATGGACGAACGAGGAGCTTTTACTGGCTGTGCAGGGTGTGCGTCAGTACGGCAAGGACTTCAAGAGTATAGCTGAGGTTCTCGGAAACAAAACCGAGAGTCATGTGAGGTCGTTCTTCATTCAGTACCGCAAAAGGTACGACTTGGATAACGTGTTGAAGGACTACGAAAAGAACAATGGACCGATTGCGGAAGACGTTGAGGATAAGATGGAAATAGACGAAAGCGGCAATGACAATAGCAGCGACGTAATATGCTTATCACCCTCCCCAACTGCCAACAAGAAAGAGTTAAATAAAAACAGTAAAATTGCCGTATCACAGGGCAAATGATTTTATCACAGTGAATATATTTATATATATAATATAAGTTTTTTTTATCGTTTCAAAAAATATTTGAGATGTCTTCTGCGGAAAATCTCCGATCTTCACTATCCTTTTCCGTGAAGATACTACAACATTTACCAATTCCTTTATTTTTTTTGGTGGTTGATACAACCAAAAGAAAACTGCATTAAAAGTGTGTTCATCGTAGATCTTGTCGTTCATTATTTTATAATAGTTATATAAATATATAAATATGAGAATATGTCATCCGCAATTAACATTTGAAGAAATAAGTAATCTGTGTATATAGAAGTAATTTACACTTAGTATTAATTTAATTTAACAAGAAAAAAGATATATTCTTCTAATGGAAATTAATTTAAATTGTTTTGTAAGTATGTGGATACAATGCAAATTATACATATTCCGAATCAACATTTGAAACACCTAAACAATCATATCTGCCTGGCAATGTACTGTTAGCAACGTTTTTATTTTTTATTTTGTTTTGTACACGAATCACGGACGAAACGGAAAGATTGTTTGATACTGTTATTCAGAGTTGTGAGGCCACAATCTCTGAAATCGAAGCTGCTATTTTTTGTATGAATTTTATATAGTGAACGTGTGAATTGATTGAATAAATGTCTTTGGAACGGCGTTCCTTGCACAGAATTTTCCAGTTTTTGGAAATGGATGGACCTATTCTGAAACGGAAACAAACTATGATATATATATATTTTTCAAACTGTATTCCGGAAAATTAAATAATAAAATGAGAAAACAAGAGATAGGATTTATTTATAAGGAGAATGTATATTTTTATATAGTTTTAGATCTTCCCAATTATTCATTATATTTTTTTTAAAGCAAAGTTATATATTTTTTTAAAAATTACTTTTAGTTGTATTTCGATTAGGTCAATGGCTCGTTTCTATTTATTCAAATGTAGACTGTTCCTTTCAAATGAACTCCTCTCTAATTCTGTTTCTTTTTTAATACTTGCCGAACCTTTAACGATATTTTCAATGTACACCTTCCTTTTAAAAACCTTACTTTAGCATTTTATTGTCTAAATATAATTGTTTATAAATTAATAACTTCGATACACATATGTAGCAATAATAGTGTATTATTTTCTACATTGAAATTAACTTGTGTTGGATTATGTTTAACTTAAATAAGATTTCTTAACCGTAGTAATTTAAGCTTAATGTTAATTGCAGTTGTATATTTAAATGCGTAAATATACACACACATACACACAAATATATATATATTCCATATAAGTATTTTCCATTAAAAAGCTATTTATTTTTATTTCGATGTATATTTTCGATTCAGTTCCCAAACCGATATTTTTTTTTAAAAAACTACATCTCGGTAGAATTGAAATGATTATGCACAGATACAATTAGCACTTTATTTATCGTTTTATGCATGTTATATACTATACAGAATAACGTTACTGTTAAAACTATATGTATATATATATACATACATATTTTGATCAACTAGAAAATAAAGTTTTTAAAATGATATTCTTCAGTATACGTCCTAATCATAATTGTATTTTACAATGAAAAGTAGTTCAGTTTATACTTAATTCCTAAACAAGTAAAACCCATATAACCCTATACTAACAATTAAAAAAAAAAACTAAAATAAATTGAGGCTTTCTTATTGAAAAATAACATATAAAGTGATAATAATAAACTCTTAATAATTTTATTTGCACTTCTGAATTTTATATCACATTTAGATTGGATTTTCTGGATAAAGATAACTGTTATATTCCAGACAATAGTTGCAACATTTGCTGATGAAATTGTATATTTAGACAGCATTACTATTTTTGAACAATAGCACGGAATAAAGTAGTGACTCAGGAAACGTATTAAACTAGATGAGTGTCTTGGATAACACGATATACTTTAAAAATATATTTCAATGCGAAAGTAGATGGGAGTTCAAATCGGTAATTTTGGCTTGAAGACACAAAGTTACAATATTCTCTTTACATTTATATTTTATAAATGAACTATTTATGATATTAGTACTACATGTGTCTTACAATATTAAAATAATTAGAATAATTAATGATCGTGATCAACAAGAATATCTCGAATATATCTTAATTATATAAATATTGCACATAAGAAAAATAACATTTATGTATAATGTTGTAAATATAATAAGTATGGTCGATCGCAGTCAATTGACACAATAAAATTTTCTTTAATATAATACGTTTTTTAATATTGTTCTAATTCCTAAGATCTACTACTATTTATATTTGACTTACCTTTACATCCATACATATCGTATCTTATGGAACTAATTCAACAATCCTATTATATGTACAATTTTAAACCATTCTTTTACATTACTTTACCATATGGTATCAAATGTATTTCTTTGGCGATGTCTGCTATATACAAGTTAATATCAACAATATTTAGGGTCTTCTTTATGGTTAATCTCCAGAAACTATAATATTTTGTTGATTTCTCTTATTCAAGTTCTGATTCATATTTTGATATATATTTGTCACATTTATTTTTTTAGTTTTGTATTTGTACTGCCCGAAGAAAATATTTCAATTAAAAATGATATAAAAAATGTGATGATTGGAAGAAAGTGTAAACTCAATACGATGTACCAATGAATAGCGTAATATGAGGACTGTCTGAATTTAATCCGTTCCAGCCCAAATTTTTATTCAAAACTTTATAAATAATTATAAAAACTTTTTACCTGTTTTTTTTTCATTAATCAGCATTACCTACTATTAAAAATACATCTAGCTTCAATTTATATAAATTGCTGCCAACAGTTATAATCGTCGAAAGACAAAATTGAATTAATGATTCCATTTGGACTCACTGGACTGGAAAGAATTAAATGATTGAGATTAAATAAATTAGGATTTAAAAACGTTGAATTACTTAATGTTTTGAAGTATTTGAAATTTAACAATTACGAGGCGCGTATCAGCGTTTATGGGATAGAAAGGACGTAATAAAATTAAAAGAAACTGTTATTTATTGGTTAACAACCATTTCCTCTTTAATTACTTTACTTTGAAATTCATACAAGGTATATTCTCTCAAATAAAAGACCTCCTTTATATGTAAATCGTTTAAACATTTACATTGTATTTTCTGAAAAAGAAAAGAAGGATATTGTATTATACATTTCATTTTTTTTTTTATAAATTAGGGTGAAAATAAATAAATAATCGATTATTTATTATATATTATAATTAGTAATTATTTGAATATGTACAACTTTACATCTTATTTAGACTAGATAATGACACATAAATACATATTACATTAACTGGACACGTAATTATCTCAATATATCTTAAACTAGTTACATTATATTTCCCAAGGATTTTGCAGGATCGCTTGAAATGCATTCCGGAAAGTCCTTCGCGCGTATTAAAAACACAGTTTAGTTCTAAAACGGGAAAACAAAACGTTTCGTCCGCATCACGGTGTCTGCCCTAGGAGCATCTACTTAAACGGTGTTTTTAATTCGTGACTTTAGAAATAATAAATAGATTATTTATGTATATATATATAAATCTAAATACATTGAAAATGGAGCGATTTGCTAAACATGTATAAAATGATACATTGAACGGACACACAATTTACAAACATACGCACTTCCCCCATTATACATATTATTTAATTAATTTAGTTTAGTTTTCATCTTTCTTTTTTAGATTATTTCTTATATGTGTTTTCTTTATGTATTTACCATTTTTTTTTTAGGGGAAAATGAAGGAACTATTTTTAGCGACTAGATGGTTCACTTTGAATTACGAAAGTTATTTAATTAATTACATTTAAAAACAAGGTGACTTAACTATTTATGATACACGCTCTAAAATTAATTGGTAAGAAAAAAATATTCCGTTCGAAATGTTTTTCTTTTTGTTAAACAATTCATCGAACCATCCTAGCTGATATTTTCCAAAAAATCGTTGTTGTATCAGAATCTAAACGAAAGAATTAAAGATCTGTTTTACATATTTTTTTTTCCACAATTCTTAAATAACGTTTTCTGTACTTGCTCTCCTACATCGAGTGAAGACAATTTTAATTACTTTTTTTTTGAACATTTTTCGATTGGTATATATACTTCTTTAATTTAGTTTTTTTTTCTTTATGTTTTTGATTTGAATTACTTATGCACAAAGGAAACCGATCAAACATTGTTTTATTTCTCCTCCTTGCGCATTATTTATTATGTTTGATATTGGAGCATCGGTGCTGCTAAATTCGGATGGTGCGTGGAATTCATCCTCAGAGCTGATAAACTTTTGTTGTACCATTCATCTTCAGCGCTCATACCTAAAACATAAAAAAAACGTAATTATTATTCATCTATAGTGTAATCAAATTTGTTATAGAAATTCAAATTATTTTAAATAAAATAAAAATTATGTTTAACAGTTAACATAAAACGTCTATACTTAAAAACTACACTTATTTCATGTAATTTTAGTTATAAGAGAAGACAAAATCGTTGAGCTACTAAACTATGTGTTTATAGAACAAACGGTAGATAATATTTTTGTTTATTCATTGGCGCCAACTTAAAGAATATATTTTGACTTTGTAAATATCGTTTTACACTGTACTCAATTTACACGGTTTCGTTTTACACGGTTTAAAAAAAAATATTGTAAATAACCTATCCCTCGTTTTACACGGTACTTTCTTTACATGTTTTCGCTTTTACGGCGTTCAAAGAAATAAATGTTAAAAATAATCGATTTACACGTTTTTCTCAGGAATTTATTCACCGTGTAAAACCAGGGATAGGTGTAATTGGTTTTGTTTGCTAAACGTTATATATTGGGTGAAATATAAAGTTCTGAGCATTTTGTACCATACATCGACCTTCTTCTTGAAACCAGCCTTATGCAAATGGTTTCAAACGGTTTTCTGGCTAATCTTCAGTTCCTGGGCAATGAAATAAGTGCTCGCATGCCGGTCTGACTCGACGATTTCCATGATTTTATCAACATTTTCGACGATTGGTCTACCAGAGCGTGTCTCATCTTCTACGTTCATATTACCAGAGCGGAAGCGTTGGAACCAACGCGTTGCTGTTGCATTCGGTAATGCATTGGGTCCATAAACAACACATTTTTTTTGGCCGCCTGCTCCATTTTTTCCCCTTGGTCACAGTACTGAAAAATGTTTCGAATTTTCTCCTTTTTTAGCTCCATTTTGGAACGCTCTAACACACAACACAGTTGTGAATTTAAGTCGTAGTATAGAATGTCAAGATTCAACTTATACTTTGTGAGATAAGACTCACTAAAGCCATCTAACAAAAAACGCTCAGAAATTTTTACTTCACCCAATATATATATATATACATATATTATTTAGATTTTTAATAGTAATGTTGAACTTTTCATTACTCGAGTGATAATGAAGATAAAAATATTCATTCAGACAGACTTTAGTTTTATACATATTTAAATCGTCAACAAATCTATTCGATCTAAGAAAAACAATGTGTGCTATTTTTCAAACTGAATATAATAGGTAAAAACAAGTATTCATATTTGTTTAATTGATAATTTGCATATCGCCTCTATGTGATTTGTAATATTGCTGTAAATTAAATTTAAATATTTGTAAATTAGTGTTTGGTAATAATTACAATTGACCATTGGAATTAATTTAAATTTAACTTGTGTACATGTGCTATTATTCGAATAATACATTACCAGTAACGAATTTCATATGTAGTTATTTTTTTTTATTGTTTTTGGCAATTGAAAATGTATTCGTTTCCCGGTGTAATATTAAACATTGATTTATAATTCCATCGGCATTGTTCCTTTAATTAAAAAAATATTTATATACGCTTTTCATATTTATTTGATAATTCATTGTCGATTAAATGAATTACATGCTAAAATTTGCAAAATTATGTCTTTAAATAATGTACTTTTCATTACGTTCATGTCTTGTGTAAATGTGAGTATTGTTAAGACTAGTTTGATTTACTAATAGTAACAGGCTTACTATTCTAATTTACTTAAGTACAGCAATCTCTCATATAGGGCGGTTTCAATCAGTCCGGATTCACTAAATTTTAATACAAAAAATAATAATTATTTTTGTATACAAAAATGATTTTTTATTTCATTTACTTCTTAGATTAGTCCAGTTTCAAACTGTCCGGGATTTTAGCGAATACGATTTTTCTTCAATGTGCCTGTTCTTATTAGAACAAATTATAATTATGATATGAATTATATGTGTAAACAAAAATTAAAATGTATTTTTTTCACAAAACTTTTAAAAATAGACCATTTCAAATTTATTTTATTTGAAAAAATACAGTAAAAAACTAATTCATTTATTTAGATAGGAAATTTCCTGAAGACGGAATGAGGTTTTGACCACATTGTCAATAATGTGAGACGGCCGCGTTGCTTCGAGGGCGTCGGTATTAGTTGAAAATCATCAGATGCAGGAAATGGAAACATCTTGGAAGATGTCGGCCGTAATCTTGGGCGCATCTTGGCGGAAGCAACGTAATTTCCGCGCTGGGAAAACGCCTTTTTAAATCCTTCCCATGCACGTGCAAAAGTAATTGTTTTCACAAAAAGAAGAAAATTAACTTAAATAAATAGCGAGATAGTGGTTTACTCAAATAAATATAGTAAATATTAATAATACTGTATAATAAATGTTTTTGTGCATTTTATAGTCATAATTGTATATGTTTTTTTTTGTAACGTTTATTTTATTCGAAACCTGCCAATTTTTGGCAATAAGTTCGGGCAGTGGACAAAAAAAATATAAAAACAGAAAAACAAAATAAAATAGGCGGTGAGCGGAATGATCTCCCATTGGAAACCTTCCAAATACATAAAAATAACTAAATAATAATTTGGCTAATGCAACTTGTTTATCCGTGATTCCCGGTATTATCAACGGCGGCGGGTTAGGTTCTTTTTTCTTGTCGTCGTTGACGTTCTCGATATTCAAGTTTTCATTGCTGAAAACCTGGCATCCATTTTTTGTCAAAACCATAGGTCTGTTCGTCTCTGTCTTCTGTTTTCTCAACATCTATTTCGCTCCCATTATCTGTGAAATTTTAAATATTACACTGCTTGGAACGATTCAAAATACATCCGCTCTCGTTCGAGTGTGCGACGCGACTGTATTATATATGTGGGACGGAAACATATTTGCAATGTTTTACTCGGAAAAATTGTTAATTAAATGTTTTATTTTTGTATCATTAATAGCAAATAATGTAATCTTGTTATGTATTTGACTATATAATATCGTAGAAAATTTTAATTAAATTTAAACTTTTTTCGAAATTTCAAGAAAACAATTCATGTTTAACAAATAAGTTTCTAAAGTTTCTTGACTATATTATATAAAATAATAATTTATCAATGACATTATTATAACATTAAAATAGTACTAAAATGCAATTTGAGTTGAAAATTATAGCCAAACATGAAATATCTTTTTATTATATTATCCAATTAAAATATTCAATTTAAGAAAAAAAAATGTCAAAGAAAATTCTACGTTCAGGAGAATAGATTTTAAAACAATTATAAAACCATTTGGAGTTGTAAAAGTAAACAACCGTAGATACAATGGGAATTTTATTGAAAATTAGTTTTATAGAAATATTAAGTTATATATTAATATTTAAAGTTGTTTTTTAGTTTTAAAATATATAGGACAGTAATGACATAAAAGAATAGGAACAAAGAATTGTAAAATAACTAAAATTAATCTTCAGATATGTGAAATTGGAATAGGTAATTCAACAATATTCATTTGTAATTGCTTTAATTGCATTTCGGTGCATGTGCAATGCGGTTTATTGTTTATACAAGCAATGCAGCCAATCTGCGTGTGTATGCTAAAATTGAGTTTAAGGATGCGAAATTCATTTATGACCAGTCTACAATTAAGATTGATTACTATAACAATTTATTATGCAAATATGCGCATTATTCACTAATTCGCTATTTGCATGCTTAACGAACCGAATTTCGCTGTCGGTCGGTAATAAGATTGACCAAACTATGATTCGTCAACTTTGTATCGGATAGGTTTTTGATTATTTAAAAAAAATGTATCTAAGAAAATTTGACACTCACCCATTGCGTCTTGTCGCATTCCCGCCACTGATGACATGTTTGTACCGTGCGACATCGAGAATGATTGAGCCATGCCTGGATAAGAGCTAGAGCTCATCTGGAAGAAGTAAGCAGTTCGAGTTAATTAAGTGGGTCTAGGCTTCGGCTGGGGATGTCGTATATAGATCTGAGTATAATCATTTTAGTCGATTTGCATTTTGATGTTTCCTGGCAGTCGGTGGTGGGCGGAGGGCGGTGGATATAGGAGAAGGTTCCGCGGCTTGGGTCCGTTTGCTTCATGGTCGGCGACGAAGGAAATGCGGTCTAATGTAACTAATCAACTAACCTGTTTGACCTCACTTAATTACGTTACCTGCATCCCGCTAATCGTTCCACTGAAACCCCTTACCCGAACCACTCTTGCCTTCCAACACTCTCACTTCTACTATACATTACATAAATCTTATAATTTTCAGTCTCTCTTAAAATTGAGATATTCTTTTATAATGTGATCCTATGAAATGGATATACTTTTTTTTATTCTATTACAAATTTATTTTTCATCTCGTATACACACCTGGGGATAACGATTGATGGCAGTGGGGTGCGGATAGGGTTGGTATCCTCGCGCCGCCCCCGGGTAAATGTTCCTCATCATGGCGCCATTGCAGCCTGGCAGGACGGATGGCGCTAAAGCTTTCTGCAACTGCTTTTCTTGCTTCCTATATTTCGCTCTTCTATTTTGAAACCACACCTAAAACATTAAAAATATAATACATAATTAGTATAAAATATAAACATCAACAAACAATTAGATGTTGTTTATATGCATAAGCTTTCACAAGAAAACTAGTTAAAAATAATTTGATATAAACAAATTTTGGAATATTGTTGTTGTTTCAATCGTATAATTGTGAAGACATGAACAGAAGAAAACTTACTTAAAGTATTAACATTGAAGATCAAAAGTTATTCTGAGTTAATATGTCACTGTAAAAAAAGGTTGCATAGCCAAATTATTTTAGAATATACTTTCTTAAAAGTATTTATCATTTGTGACAACTACTTTGAAAGCTTAATATGAATATGACAATCTTCAAACCATGATATAAAAATTAGGTGTGATTTTACGCATATTTCATTACATAGTGCTATTATCAAATGAAATTAATTATTTGGAAATTAATTAAATTTAAAATTGTATTGTAATGGTCTTTACTAGACATAGAAAGTTTATATTTATAATTTGAATAAAAAATTGAATAACATAAATCCATAATATTATTAAATATTTTTATTGGTCAAAATTTTGACGTAAAGATTATTGACCGAAGTAAAACTTGTGACTAAATTGTGTTTACACATACATATTTTAAATTGTATTATAGTTAATTAATTAATTAATTAGTCAATATTAATTTAATTTCTAGTGAAAGTCGCAAGTGAAATATGTTTATGTAATTATATTAATTATATTTATGTAAGATATATCTTTATCTATTGATTAATTTTATAAATTATTTTTAAAGTAGTATAAGATGCGGTCGAGTCTCAAGAGTTTGAAAGGATTTTGGTGTCGCATGAAACGTGTTTCCTAATGAAGGTCGTTAATGCCACGCTCTTAGACAAAGAGTATATTAGTTACAGAAGAGGAAAGTTCTAAGTAAGATTCAGCGAAGTTTTAATTGAGAAAGGTGAAAAACTTTTGGCGGTTGGTGGAAAGTACTTACGACATTTAATTGATTTTAATCGCGGGGAATTGGATTTGACAATGATTAGAACACGATGTAGTAATGCAATTAAATAGCGAGCGAGTTGTGTAATATATATGCATTGAAAACTATGATCTATGCTAATTCTATATAATTGGCTAATTCAAATGTAGTTTTTGATATGTTTGATATGAGGAAAAATATAAAAGTAGTAACTTTTCGGAAATAAAGTTGTTACTAAATTTGCGTAAAATAAAGTTAGATATCTATGGTAGTTTAGGCTTCAGAATATGGATGTCCTGGCGCATCCACCATATTACAAAATATGCTTTTAATGTATTGACATAAAAATCAACATATTTTTATTATAAAGTACTATACTACTAATGAATAAAATATTAAAATTCTCATTGATCTTGATAATATTAAAAATAAATATTAATTGTTATACCTTAATTCATGAAATACTTATAGTTTACTTCTTTATTGCATATTACATGAAACATTAAGTATACAAATTGAGATATTCATAAGTTTTTCCTATACGTTATTAATAATATTATATTTTTGTTACGGTAATAGTGATAAAATAATCTAGAATATTTTGTGGCATGAAATGTTGATTGATTACATAAATGTTGAGCGACGAGCATCGATTGCGCGGAAAATATATGGAATGAAAATGTTGTTCTTTCGGATTTAACATAGACAATGTAAATGATAAAAATGTGAGGTACGTACGAATGGACTGAAAGAGAAAAAGGAGAGAGAGAGCAAAAAAAAAAAGAATTACAAGAGAATGGAATACCAGACGAGTTTATTAGTATTCCTTTGATGTAATATCATAATGACACATTGTGTATGAAGTAAATACAAAATGAAAGGCATTTAACAGAACTATGTAGAGACTGTACCGCGGGAAACGTGCTTCATGTTCCCGTCCCGGCCGCCCTCGATCCCATCAAATGGATCCGTAATCAAGTTACCCCCACCCCACTTATCATAGGATGAACCGCCCCCACGCAGAGGCGCCCTGCACCAGGCAACAACATCCCCCAAAACAGCCAAACCACCCCCAGCCCATCAACCCCGCCGCCGCCGCCACTACCTCTGCCGCCACCACCACTATATAGTACATAGCCTCTACATATATATATGTATGCTATGTATTACTTTATATATCCATGTATCTCTCTATCCCTTCGCCAGGCTGTCTTTAAGGCGACCTAATGCATATTTTGCGACCTTATCGCCTCCTCTTCTTTTCTGTCTCGGTTTAGATTTGTCAACGTAACAAACTACGACAGCGCACGACGACCCTCTGTCTCTGTCTCGTTCCCTCTCCTTCTCTGTTTCTCCTTCTTGCCAACTCGTAACTCTCTTCTTGTCGCAAGATCCGGTGCCGTCCTTGCGCAGATCCGCTTCCAACCTATGGTTCCGAATGATTAAAGAATATTTTCCTCAACTTTTCCACGGAACTTCAATCTATTCCACACCAATTTCGACTTTAATTCTATTACCAGCACTGGAAATCTCAAGTTTTCCACCTGTAAATTATCCGTGAAACACTATACATTCTATTACATACATCGTTGATTGATTGATGAACATTGATCATAGCATGAAATAATTTAATTTATATTTCTTTCAAAACTGAAGTAGTTTTTATAATTATCTATATAAATTTAAATTAAATATATTTATGTAATAATTAGTTTGTTTTTTTCATGTTAGTTAACAAATAATTGATTACTCATCTTGTTTTGTCCCTAATATAGAGATTCAAAATATTCTGCTAATAAAGATCAGTAAGTCTAAATTAAGTGTAAAGTATTGATTATATTTAAATGAAAACATATGGACTAAAAAAATTTAATATTTTGGATGTACAGATCTATGTTGTAAATATAATTCAATTTATTCAATATTAATATATTGTAGATGGATTCTCAAGTTTTCTCCCTATGATATTTCCGTGCTAAAATGGTATTAAATGTAAGAAGTAAATAAATAATGATCAGTTATTATTTATGTTAACAATGATGTAAAATATTATTAATTTTTATTGATTATATGTTATTTGACGTTATAAATAAGCATATGAGCCGATATTTTAGAGAATGGTATAAGTTCTATATATCGAGATATTTAAGGGTATGCGTTTGAATCAATTTAAAAATAATGGCAAGCGTTAATCAATTCAGGTGATGTTTTTATCACTATAACCTGTTAAATTTTATTATGTAATAATAATTAATAACATTGCTAAAGCAAATATACGCTTTTTTTTTTAGCTTCAAACGGACTTATATCACTTCAAATAATAACGGAAATCGTGTTCCATTGAATGTTTAATAATAAATATAAAAAAAGGATATCTATATCTAACTAAAATTATCATTATCTCATTTTTTTTTTCAAAAAGTGGACTTATACAACTACAACGGCTCATATGAAAATATTGCTGCAGTAAAAATCTGTTTGTACATAAATTTGTTTTTTTTCTGTTTATTAATGTTTATTAATTCGGTAATTTATAATAAATATGTGATGTTACATCATTGTCACGCTATATTTATAATTACATCCATTTTGTATTTGCTAATTAATATATTAATTAATCATCAATTTCCTAGAAAATTGGAAATTATTAATGCATGGAAAAAACTATCTTAAATTAATAACCATCATTATTTTTGCCAATCTTAATATATTTAAGTAAAAAATATACGTTAGAAGATATTTCATTTATATATTTATTTATGTATATATCTTGAAATTATTAGTATGTATTTGTTTTAAAAGAACTCTCAAAAGTTTAAATTTAAAAATCATGACCCGGCGCATCCACTCATGCAATTCGTACAATGCGCATTTATTCGGGTGGAATTATTGAACAGAAGAAAATCGTTTGATAATAATATTATAGCAATGCAGTGGCGGAAATTCCCTCGTATAGAGAATATATTCGCTCGTAATTAATGTTAGGCTTAATTAAAATTTGCGTTTTTGGAATTATTAAATATTTATGAAGTGCGTCGGAGGAAAGCGGTTCTCGTTTTGAGATGAGCGCGCGGGGGGAGGTGACGGCGGCGGTTTTCTACGCTTTGGAGAACAGGCAAGAGACGGCTGAATTAAAATTCATGCTTGGCACCGAGTTGTCGGTTTCCGTGCATTTTAAAACAGTACATTTTAGGCGGCTGCTCTCTTCACTTTTCTCCCCATACACACACAAAACCATATATTCCAAAATTTATATGCAGACACAATACGAAAGCATCCATTTTGAGTATTTCTTCCGCCCTTATAAATCATAAAGGTTATTTTTAATCTTTATATTTATTAAAATATATAATTACATAATTATATATTTGAGATTTAATTCATATAGTTTTATTGATTAATGTATTTACCGACTTGTTTATTGGTAATTTGACAATTATTTTCTTTATTAAAATCTACATATTTTTTTTTATTGCTATTAAATATGAATAAAACAAAAATGGATATTTTTTCTAATTGTCCACCAATTGTTTATTTTTCATTGATTTAGAAAAGATAATTTATTAATGTATGTAATATATGAACTTTTCATTACTTGACTAGCAAAGTTATCTTTTATAATCCAACGTTTCTCAAACTTGTTACTTCACTATCCAGCTTATTTCTCTGAATGTTCACTAAAACCCAATTGTTTAAAATTTAAACTATAGATTCTATCGTAATTTGTCAATAGTAATAATCAAGAAAAACATTTTTATTCAATTATATTAAAACATATATTTTCAATTTTGACGATTACAATCAATATTATTAAGTAAAGATTATTGGCGGTAGAAATAAAATGTATTATCTAATTTAAAATGATGAATATTATTAGAATTACAAAAGTAAACCTAGAATTGGTTATATTCTTTAATCCATTCATATTAGTGTATTCAAATGCTTCTTCATACAGGTTGAATATATAATACAATGTAAATGCTTTCATTATATTATTATTTCATTATATATTAATCAATAAGAGAAAATAATTATATATATTTATAAATTGATTGTTTCAATCTGATAATGATAATTTAAATGATATTAAAATTGAAATAAAAATTTGGGACTCGAATAGATTTTGTTTAAGTTTGATCATAATTGTAAATGGGTAATTAAAATAATATATTTTTTTATTGAAGTTTGTTTATTATCTTCTGTGTGAAATAGATTATTTATTTATTAATAATAGTATTTATTCTATACTGATAACTGTTAAATATATGATACAAATTGATTCATTTCAATTTCAGTGAAATTGTCATTTATATTGCAGTTGGCGTCTCTTAAGTAAAATGGTAGATTGGAAGGGCGTGGAAACAATTTGTGTTTTACATCGGTTTTCTCTTATACGGCGTGAGGGGGAAGTTATCAGGGATTTCAGAATGCATAAATTCGTGCGTAATATGAAAAAAAAGTCTACACACTGCTGGGAATTATTATTGCCCCCTGCTGTTTTTCATCCTCGCTCCATTTCCATATTTTTTTATATGTTCTCTTGTCACTGTGTAACTCACTCAAATTGGTATTCCGCAACAACTTCACAGATTTGCATATAACAAATTTACAATTACACGACAACAGTTTCTTTATTATTTCATTATTAGTTCATTTCTGTAAATGTATGGGTTCAGTGTTATTTTGTTGTTGTAATAATTGAATCGTTTTTAAAACAACTTGGATAATAATATTTCGAATGTGGTCAATTGCTTTTTATATGAACGTATATGCAATAACTTATGTTCATGAATATTATTACTAATAATATTTAGTATAATATTTATTAAAAATAAAAATGTATATATAATTATAAATAGACCAATTATATTACTATTTATATATAAATATTGTATATTTATCACAATACTATACTCATAATAATACTACTTATAATAATAATCTTTATTAGTTACAATGCAACCAAAGGGTTTATTACAAATTGAAAATAATGTACCCGGCGCATCCACCAATAGTCAATGAGTATAATACTTTCCCCTTTGTGACAGTAAATTATATATTTCTTTAATATTAGTTATATAAATATGCGATAGATTGTTTAGGTGGAAATACATAAAATCGTCATCACAGTTACTTAATTTTTTTTTATATGAGTGGTACAATCTAGGGAAATGATTTGTCAGAACGTACACAATAATCAACAATTTAGGCTATGAGATAAACATATATGGTATAAAAAAAATCAAATTTACTCAAATGCTACTTATATTATGATTGTCGTTTTCATAAAAAAATATTTCAATTCTATTATTACGAAATGTACAAGATTTTTTTACGTAAATTCAAGGTTTTTCATTTCATGTTTAGTATTAAGAATGTGAACTTTAGAAAATTGTCTACTCAATATTGTGTTTCATCCAAGAGGTTAATGTCAAATATGATCAATTTGAATCTTTCATTTACAGTAAATAATTTTTCAACATATTATTTTTTTAATCAAATGTAAAAATGCTTCGAGTTAAACCAAATTTTGTTACAAGTAAATAAATAAATAAAAGAATATTATTAATAAATAATTTATGATGCAACATAAATCATTTGTAAATAAGAAACACTACATTCCTAATGCGCTTAAGAAAATGATGATTATGTTACGTTAAGACCAGCTATCATTGTAAATTCATATGTTAGATAGATAGATAGATATATAAATATATACATACAAAAAGCTATTTTTGTTTACTTTTTGGATTATGTGTAATTTCAATAAATATTATTACTATATATTTTTTTAATTATACAATGCTTTAATTATAATAGATGATGTTTGAATATTCTAATAACTTTGTTTTTTTTTTGGAAACAATAAAGTGTTGATAATGGTATAAATGTAGGTCGTTTTGAAGCACTTTGGATGGAAATACCAGGTGAGATTGTAAACAGTGTAAGTGTGTGCGTGAAGTAGTAGTAGGCTGGGGACGAGGAAGGTCCATTAGGATGGAAAATGACTGTGTGTAGGTCTAAATGGATTTTGGAGGGTGTCTCTGGGTGATGGGGAGAGCGGCCCATAATTTTCAATTTATATGGGGCGTCGGGATGCCGTGAGACTGTAAAAAAGCTGATTAAGAATGGGTAGTGTGTTTGGAAAGAAGAGAGGACGGCTGGTTTTAGACGGAGCTTTCGGATCGAGGGCGGCGGCGGTGGCAGATAAGAAGAAGAAGGAGGAGGATGAGGCGGTGATGCAGGAGGAGGAGCAGGAGGAGATTGAGGGCAGGTTCTGAAAGACAAAATAAAAGAAGGGGGACGGTTTCGTTCGGGAGTAGTAAATGATACTGGAAAGATAAGAGAGAAAACGGAAAGTAGGAAAGAAGCCGTAATGCGTGACTCAGAAGGTTCAACAGGGGGGCGTACTGTGACAGTTGCGTCTCTCAGGGACCCCGCGGGCTAACGAACACCTAATTCAATCAAACATCCGAACGAGTGTACGTCCGTCTCTCTACGTTCTCCATCCCCATCCCATTCCGACCGTGTTTCGTGTTTTCTATTTTCTTTTATTTGTGCTTCCTCTTCCAACATTCCCCGTCATCCCCCATTTCTCCCCAACACACACACACATCCATACCCAGTTCCATCTCCCTTTTCTATTTCACTTGTCTCTACTCCATCGAACAAACTAAATTTCTATATCCCACATAACCAAAGGAAAAAAAAATGAAGAACAAAAAAAAAACGGAAAAACTAATATGAACCGGAACGGAAACGTAAAATAGAAATGGACGGGAATCGGGCGCAGACAACCGTTCCATTTCCTGTCAATGCTAACGTAATTCAGAAGCGTTTCTGGGGAAAACAACGTTCGTTACCTGGATTCGGGCTTCGTTAAGTTTGGTACTCCTAGCTAGCTCCTCTCTGCAGTAGATGTCTGGGTAGTGGCTTTTCGCGAATGCAGCCTCCAGTTCGGCAAGCTGTTCCTGCGTGAAGGTCGTCCTGTGTCTTCGCCTTGCGGGTGTCGGACAGGATGCAGTCGTGGGTGTGTGCCCAGCATGTTGAGGTCCTCCAGGTGATACCGTTCCCAAACTGCCACCGCTTCCCGTCGTTGTTGGTTCTGGTTTTAACTTCTTAAAAGCCCCATCTGCGAAACAATAACGAAATATTAGCTTCGGCCTCCCTAGATATTATACATGTACATGCATTTATATTTGTGCGTGTGCAATTTTGTGGGGACATGAATTTGCCAACTAATTGTTGCATGTAGCTTAGGTCCGTGTTGTGTCTGGGTAATCCGATTATTTATCGAATATTATCAAACAGATCTTTGTGTTAGTATTGATGTGGATGATTAATATTCAATAATCATATTGCACGCCGCCATTGTTATACTCGTTGCATTAATCGATACGCTCTGGTTTATGCAATTTGCGCTTCCAAACCTCCATGAATGAATTTCGAAACTGAATTACTCACTCACACTCGCTGCATATATACGACAAACAAAAAAAAAACAACTGAATTATTATTGTTATATCCAATTTTTTAAATTATTTTTAGACTGCATTTTCTATAGATGTTTCAGCAAAAATGAAACATTTAGATTTATTATACACCTTGTATACACTTATTAGTCACTTTATGCATTTTGTAGCAAAATATTTTCTTCAAATTTCTATATTTAATTTTATAGAATTTATTTTGCTGAATTAAAATTTAGTTTTCATTTGAATTTTCCAACTCGATTTTAGTGAATCCGCACTGTGCAAGGTATTGCTGTATACATACTATTTATTATAATAATTATCTGATTAAGAAAATATTTAATTTGTATTTAAAATATATCTTTTCTCACGATCTATTTTCAATTATAACTAAACGTAAGTAATATAACTGAGTGGTAAAATTCAATTATGTTATATGGTTACATAAAATTACATACAATTTCTTGTATCTACATATAGGAGCTGGCACACATGAGGACAAAGAGAGCCGCAATTCGGCTTTTTAAATTTTATAGTTTTTTTATAATAAAAATAAAATTTTAATTGGAACCGAACATGCTTCAACGAAGAGCCGCATTTACCCAGTGTTGATATATACTCTGATTCATTTACTTGTATTTCTACAATAAATTATTTAAGTGATTATATATTACATGTAAAGTGTTAATTAAATTTCGCATGAAGAAAGACATTTACTTTTATGCAAAAAATATTGTTTTATTATAATTATTTGGGAAATGGCACAATTATTCATGTCTCTGTCATAATAGCAATTATATTTGCTAGATTGTAAAAAAAACTAAATGAAAAAATGTAATGAATGAACAAAGAATAATTTACTTCAATAATTACACAATTACATGAATTATTACAGACAAAAAAAAAAACAAAAGCAGGTCTTTCCGCACTGGAAATAATAATTTATTATTGTGTAATAGAATTACTAATAATTATTTTTAGCAAACGAAGTAAATTATAGGTTTAAAGGAAAGCAAAATCAATTTTAAATTATTCATTACATAAATATAAAGTATTATTTTGTAATTTGAAGTTTGAAAGTATTTTATTTAAACATAATTTATCACAGACCAATGACTTATATAAATAATAAATGGTTCAGATAAAAGGAAACAAAAGCAAAACTGTGAATCTAACAAAGTGATTGTTGTGACTCTATGCAATTGTTTGCAAAATATTTTTTAAAGAAAGTAACCATGTGAAAGTTGCGTTTACTTTCGTTTGTTTTATTTTATATGATAAATGATCACTTAAGACCGGAAACGACCGATCAGAGACATCGAATAAATTAAAGTTATTAATGAGAATGAATATTAAAATATATTATTAAGTAAGAAATAATATAAATTAATAAAATTGTTATATAAGCAAAATTAGACAGTAACTAATTCAACATTTAAATATTATGGTCTTAGGACTTATGATTTGATCTGTATTTTAAATATGCATAAAAATACAAAATGAAACTTTAATACAATAATAATTATAAAATAGAAAGTCAACTAATGCAAAGGGCTATTGATCATAGGTCTTTTTGAACAGGAAATAATAATATAATATTAAACGACAAAAATCTAAATTATTACGGTTCTTCTCAAGTTGCTAATAAAAGGAAGAAATTAACTATTTTATAAAATAGCAGATAAATTCCGTTTTGTTGGATGACGGATAATTGAAATTATTAAATAATAACACACTTTCTGTTATAGTATAGTTCAAGTCTTGTCGATAAGGATCAAATTACATACGTTACAAGTGGTGACACTTTCAATGTAAAATCTAACTTTGATGGGTATCAATTGCTCAATAAAACCCTCGTAATGTATTGATTATACTCGAAGGCACTGAAATAATACTAATATACTAGATTAATTCAAAAGTTGACTATTTCTTACATATTAGATATTGACTGCTGTCTTTCTGTCCTGTAACATTGTTTAAAAAACATATATAATTAGTTTTTTCCTTTATATGATAATTTATTTGTTAATATTCTTTTATACATAATCATATAATATTCACATGGCACACAGACAATTTTAGAAAAGCACCCAATGTTCATATTTCTTAATTTCATAACAATAATAATAAGTAAACAAGTATATAAATGTTATGGGCAATATCAATTATTTGATTGTTATTGAAAAAAAAACAATTGAAATAAAGGGTACATTTATCAATGTAAATCTCCCCTTACAGTCTATTAGAGTTCAAAGAAAAAAATCTCTTTTTCCCTTAAATAATAACTGTTACCAAAATTCGGGATTGCGGGGATGAAGTATGTCGTAGGTGGTTGTGAGTCTGTTTAGTAAACAATTACACACATCATTAACATAAATAACAGAGTAATTACTTTTTGAACATGTGTGCTTAGAGTATTCAAGTACAATATGTCAAATTGAGTGTTAACCAGTGTGATGAGAGGAGTGAGAGAGAGAGGGACGAGTGGGTCCTTTATGTAGCCGTGCGTTCCCGCCCCATGCAGTGTCAGAGAGTTAGGTGGTACTCCGCTCTTCCATTGTCTGCAATCCTACATATGCTGTACCCTCTCGAATGCAGTAAATTGACACTTCATTATGGACAACGTGAGCACTTATTATGGGGGGACAGATGTATTCGCACATTTACATTCTTACATATTCATGTAGTTCCGTTCTGGCACCTTCTCTGACAAGTGTCAATTGAATTGTCAATGTATGAAGTAGAAAAAAATATCCAACATCCTCATTACCTTATTGTTTATATACGTTTCTATAATATTATTGATATTAGAAAATAATATCTTATACAGTCAGACTATATAATATGAATATTTTGCGAGGCTTTGAGAAAAAGTTATTATTTTTATCAAAAGATCATCATAGTGTGGGGCTTTGAGTTCAGAAAGATTTGTGCTCATCCTGTATTACTTTTCAACCGGTATCCCGTGAAAGGATCTTTGATGTGCCGAAAGATTATTTATTAAATTACTTTCAAAGTACAATAAGTTTACATATAAAAAATTAAAAGGTTATCATAATTTAAGTTTGTCGCGGTAGTGCAAGTATAGGTTCAAATGTGCCGTGAGATAAAAAAAAAAGTTGAAAAATATTGTTATGGACAAGTATAAGTGTAGCAATAACTTGCAAAGTCTTGATAATCTATAGTTCGGATGGGAAAAATTCAAAACAAACTAAATTCTAAAAACATTGTACACATAATTTTTATTTTATATATAACTAATCGACTATTTGTGTATTTTTATGCTGTTATAAAGTTCTCGATTAATCCGGAATTTTGGCGAGACCGTACTATGCGAGGGATTGCCCTATTGCGATACTTGCTAATTACTTTGTACAAATATTGGCTAAGTATTAATATTGAATCTTTCTTTAAAGTGTTATGGTCAAAATAAGATCTACATCACGGTTTTCCAAATTTTTACTGGAATTGTAAATCCTGAAATTTTCACGGTTCACCTTGTTTATTTATGAATTTATGAAATTATTTAATAAATATTTCATTCCTATTAACCCTTCAAACATAGTTTGGGAAACCCTAATCTACATGATTCTTTTTTTTATAATTAATCTTTAGAACAACGTTTACTAGAAAGAAAGAAAAAATAAGTTATTTGGTTGAATAATTTATTATTTATGTAAATGATCGGTGAATCTTAATTGTAATTAATTCGCTCTTTATAATTAGGGGATGTTTTTGCGACGATACGGCAACAACAACGAAGGGCCCCGTATATTAATATTAATGGGTGAATTAAAAATCCATCCATCCGACACCCCGTGAGATGGATGTTTTCTGGGGATTCAGAAGGATGGTGAATGGAAGCCGCGAAACGAGTTTGGTCTCGGTCTGTCTCATAAATGCTTATGCAAATTAATCGAATTCGGACCCCGACGGCCTCTGCTCGAGCACACGCCACTCAGGTGTATACGTGTATGTGTGAGTAAGTGTGTGTATGCGAACAAACGGTTGGTAAACGGGCGACGTCGGCAACTAAACCTTATTGAATTTATTACTGTTTATTAATGCAGTTAGTGTGAACCTAATTACAATTACTGACACCGGCGCGCGCCACAAAGAATCTAACACAACCTTATTACCTACTCGTTTATTCTATATATAGACAGAGAGAAATATACGAGAGTTAGAAAGTATAAAGAGATAGAGAGAGAGAGAAGAGTCATTGAGATACTAAAAGACTGTGCTTCTCTCGGAAGCCCAAACTCACCAAACCGCCCTAATTGATTCGTTTATGCAAATCGGCGATGGAAATAATGATTTTTTTTTACTTTTAGCGCTCGGTTAATGTACAAATTGCGTACACAAAATATTCATTCAGCGTTCAATTAACGGTACGTTAAATAATTTTGTGATATACACGTATCTATCTTCACATGAAAGTACTTGTATTTTACTAATGTACACGGTTTTCATGATTTCTTTGAACATTACTAGTGGGACATTACAGGAAAGAGTAATTTAATTTGGCTGGTAAGTCAAGGGATGAATCTTGATAGTCATACCATCCGATGTTGATTCAGTTGACAAAGTTGACTGATTCAGTTGTATATAAATTTGTTGGGTCTAGAAACTGCAATTCTATGATAGTATATAATGGCCATAAAAAATAACATTTTTTCAATGATGCCACTTTTTTAAACGTACATATTTCAATTTGATTATAGTCAGACCTTGATATAATGTTTTTCTCTAAAATGCGTTTTAGAATAAAAAGTACAACTATAATAAACAAAGGTTGTGTGTACTAACTTTATTTTGTCAATTATTTTTAATAGTGTTATTTTTTTTTCAATAATTAGAATTTCATTTCTTTTGCAGGTTTTCTTATTGTCTTTGATATATTTCAATTTGTAATTAGTATATCTCAGAAATCACATCGGGATAACAATGCAAAAAAAAATTTGAACATCAATAAAATCAAGTTCTACTAGTTTTTCCATCTGAGATTATTATTATTCTATTAGTAATGGATTAATTTTACAAATAAAATAATATTTGCATGATGTTATAAGGAGTACATCTATAATCTATAATGAATTCAATTTATTTTCAGTAATTCATAGTATAACAATGTAGATCCAAGTTGTTTAAATTTTTATTTCAGTTGATAATTCTATTGGACTTATATCAATTAATGATGTTCCATAGCATTATGTATTTCACTAACTGTAGGCTAGCGCTCAAAGGGAGAAAGTTTGATAAAATCGGCGCGCTGAGCCTAGTACTTCAAGGCGATTAAGTTTGTGGGTCGTTGCTATTATCAAGGATAATGTAGGCAATTTACATAATAATTGAGTTTATCTATCTACGTATAGGCAAATATCGCCTTAACTACAACTGCAAACCTTTAAATAATGAAATTTTACTTATTTTGAATATGTATATTAATTGTGCAAACATCTTTGTTATTTGAATTAAATATTAAAATTAGTATTGCAAAGAGAAACTGTGATATCAATACAAATCTTTGTACATGCTAGTGAACATATTTTTTAAATTACTGTAAAAAAATTATTAGTTGAAACTTGTCATTAATAAATCAATGAGTATGGTATAAAAAATAGCATAAATCAAATCGATTAAATACTGTTAAATTTGGTAGTCGAAATATATAAACTGACACATATTTCTACATCCGACGGGTAGTCAAGCGCAGGTCCTTTAAGTCCTGTAAAAAGTTGTTTACTTCAGCTCGAAGGAAAATGTTTTATATTCGTTATAATATTTTCTGCAAAATTTAAATATTCAAAGTTTCTGGGGACCTCTCTGGTGACGACTTGGATGTTAACTTCGCCAAAATCCATTCATGTCGAGTAATTCCGAAGTGGCAAATTGGTTAATCCGATTTAAATACTCGATGTAATCGTATTCATTTAAATAAAATGACGGTTTCCAGAAAATTCAATTTATTAATTGTTTAATTCCATCCTGGCCGGCTTTGATTTTGCATAGCGAATATGATTGAATTTGAATTCCGTCCAGGAACGATGACGTTAATCAAGAAACGCTTGATATATGTACTTGTACTCTATATTAACGGAAAAGTGAATAATTTTTAATGTTCAGACATTCTGTAGAAAATCTAATAGGTGTAATTAATTTTGTATGGACATTTTACATAATGTCAAAGGTAATATCTGCAAATATAATTGTATTCAACTATTGCTATTTAGTGAATCTTACGTAATATATTTTTGACATTATTGATCAAACTTTCTTTGATTCTAAAAAATACATTAATGCATCTATAGTACGGTTTCGATATAAAAATAAACTATTTTTCCTTTATATAATCAACTTTTTGTGCTTAACCAATTACCCGTACTATAGGAAGTATTGCTGTACCATTCAAATACAACTTGTTGAAATAAGGAAATTAAACTCGTATATTTTTTATTAATATCTCTATTTTAGATGAATATTTTGTATACTTTTTAAATATTTGATATTCTATAAATTGTCTAGTTATTCCTAACTAATGAAAATAATTTCCTATGTATTTTGTAAAATACAGAATTATACATTTTGCTGTTATCATAGACATTCTTTATATGGTATATATATATAGATACATATCTATATATTCAAGATGGCGGTCACTTTCCCCATTTCCGATGAGTGCACCTCGGGTTTCCGCGATCACCAAAGTGGTATGTAATCGAATTTCGGAGAGATTCTGATGATCGTCCTCTCCCCTCGACGAAAATGAAAAGTTGCTCAACCAAAAAAACGGCTCTATTTACTTTCAATTTCTCAAAAAACTCCATTTAATCTTCTGCCCGGATGCGTTTCAACGTCGCCGTTCTAACAAAATGTAATTTCAGGTCAAAAATTAAGCATGTCGATCATTATTGATGATCATTCATTTTTCTTTTGTTTCACTTAAATCAATAACAACATAAGTAACATGCATCCATATAATGAATATGTAATTATAATGCGTTTTGTATAAAATGTATAACAATATAAGGATGCTGTAATTTCATCTTTAAATAATTATATGTTCTGAAAGCAAATGTTCAGCAAATCAATTTAGTTTTATTTTTCTTATTATGTTATTTTGTTGAGTTTGTATTATTGTAATTTGTTGCAACTAATGTTATCATTAATATAATATATACAGTATTATATAAAAAAAACATATATGACTAATTAAATTAACAACAATAATATTTTTATCGAATGCATTCCGAAGAGATATTAAGAAAATCAAAATAAACACTTTTTTACCATATAAATATCGATGTATAATAATAATTTATTGCACAAATCTAATGACCATTAAAAATAAATATAAACAAAACAACAATTCTTTATACATAAGTAAGTACATCTGGTCAAAAAGCTATCAACCTTAGTAATTTTGCTCAATATCGATGATTGAATAATTATTTATTTGTATAGGTATGTGGAGCATATATTCAAAACAAAAATTTGGACATACTTCAGTTAATGATAATAGCAAAAAGATTGTTATTATCAATGCATAGTTTAATAAAATAATTATATTTTTCATAATATAATTGTCTACAATTAAATATAAATAATATTAGTTTCAGCTGTAAGGCCTTTCCAATGAAACTGTCAATTTATTTATAAATAAATCAATAATAATATTAACTGAAATTCTTCTTCTGGAGTCGTGTTTTAGAACATATAATTATTTAGAGATGAAATTACAGCATCCTTATATAGTTATTTCAATAACATTTTTTTCAAAATTTATTTTGTATGTAATGCAGGCTATATGCAATAAATTGAAATAAATAATAATATTTATTAATTCATCTAATGCATAGGGCTAATGAACATAGATTTTTGCCATTAAAATAAATATTATTCTTATTTCAATTTCTGTAGTTACTAATAAATATAAACATTATTAGTTATATTGTAAAACTTCTTATTTAAAAAAACAATCCAATTTTTTTTGGATAGACCTAGGGTTAATGAATGTGTTTTTTATTTCAGTGTAATTAATTATGTAATTAATTATTTGTGTTATTGTAGATCCAAATAGTAAATTGAATCTTTCTAGGAATAAATAGAATTCTTTATTTAACACATATAATATTTAGATAAAAAGTATATTTTATAATTTTATATTATAATGATAATATAAAATTCAATTGATTGAATAATAATAATAAACATAATTTATTACACATACTACATAGAATATTTTATTATTTGTTTGTTTTTGTAACATGCTATTATTATGTACTTGCTATACTATAATTTATTATTCTGCATGTACATACTCATCGATAATAAAGAGAATTATATAATACGTTTCATTTATGGGTAATTTTCATTGTTTTCTTTTGATAAAAAATACTCTCCTTTGATTTTAACAAATTTTAAACACAAAATATTATTTTCCTAGTTTCTATTATAACATTTGAAGTTATATTTTATTGTAAATCAATATTTTTTCCTTCTACCTTGGAAATATATTATTTGCTGTTAATATTATTTACTTCTTTAGGCAGAAAGACCTATGGCCAATCGCCCTTTGTATCAGTTGACTATTTTTGAAATATTTACTTCTAATAGGTAACATATTTATATTCGAATATTTTGATGTTATTTTTTTAGTTATGTTTTTGTTTCATGAATATAATGTTATCTTTCGATATTATTAATTTATTTTACAATATTTATTGGTCCATCTTAGGACAAAACCGTTTAGATATTTGTTTGAATAGATTAGATTTTTATCAAAATTACATAATGGAAAAATAATTGATTTCTTGTATTTTATATAAGTAATATAACATAAGGAATTATCTTATATTATGTTTAAGATTTTTGATTGTCTGTACCTGTATGATCTGTGATGGTTCTCGGAGCGGCGGGTGGCGTGTGAGCAGGTGTATGTGCATGATGATCATGGGAATGTGGTAGTCCGCCGTAGATGGCCGTGAAGTCTTCTGCGGAGGAGCCGCTGGTATTGCACTTCCTTGGCGTACCTTTATCGCTCATCAGATGACCGTGATGGTCATCCAAGAGGCCTGAGACCCCGAGGAGATTTCCGACGCCGACGAGGTTCGGCCTTAGATCTTCCATCATGGATTTTTGTGGACAGGCGTTGAAATTCAACTGCCTGCTGAAGATGGCTGGAAATATGTTGAACTGTTGATGCGAGGTGATCTCCTCGCTGGAGGAGGTTGGCGTCGTCGTGGGGGCTGACGGCGAGTTGCCTAGCGCCCCCAGACAACTTGGGACTCCCTTGAAATCCAACTTGGAGCCGTTGGAGACGCTCGCCACAAGAGGCGCGAACCGAGACCTGTGATCTAAGGACTTCGAGCGAGGTAACCTCCACGAAAAATATCTTTATCTTTTTGAAGATTGGCCTATCGAAGAAAGGGCGCGAAGTGGAGGAGACCGACGGCGCGTTCCGTGCAACCCTCTCAAACACTATTCCACATCAATTAAAACCCCAACGACGGCACCGTAATGATCGAATCACAAACAATCGGCTCACGAATTGTTAATATCTGTGACTGATCTAATTATATTTTGGATCTACTCTGATCCCAATATGATGACTAGCTTATGCCTAAGCCAAACGGCAAGTGAATATAACAATATTAAAACGTGATAGCGTTGTTCTGTTATCCGCTGTCATTCGACCATAGCAATCAAAGAGGTACGTCCAACGAGCCCTTCCCAGTTCAACAGCAACGATTCATATGGGACGTGCGTCTGTTCGTTCTACCGCCCCAACACATCCTCTTCAAAGTTAAGGGTAGTTTGTATCGACCAATGGGAAGAGTCGCGTGCTGCTTTCCGGCTCCCCATTGGCTCCCTGTCGATATCTACACCTTAGCAACCCCAATCCCGGCTCGTTTCTGTCAAAATGGTGGATCTATCCTCCGGCTTCGAATTCGATTTTTATATTTTTGACATAGAACATTACTCGTTTTATATGTATTTGTGTACACTATCCTCCTACATAGACACATAATTCCCCTATTTATGTTACACAGCATAATTTTATACCCTTTTTAAATGTGCCATTATTATAATTCCTCTTTTACATAAATTACAAGAACAACAAATAACCCACAGATGATGAGAAACTTCACAGCAGCATTTTTTTTCAATCATTTAATATCGAATTGTCATCCAGCATTAAAACCCGACTCATCGATTAATTGTTTTTTTTTGGTCAAACGCCAACATTCGTTAATGTAAAACAATGAATCAATAAATAAAAGTCACACACAGAAACGACAATGCGAATCGATGCACGTATTTATTAAAATACGTTAATTGCTTCATTTGTTTTTGGACAGATTCGACCATGCACATGCAATTGTTTATTATAACAACCCACGGCCCAGTTAACGTGGAATGAAAAAGAAAGAGTAGTTGTACCATTTGCGTGGTCCGAAATCGAATTAATCCGCTGCACGTAATTCAACGCTTTTAATTGAAAATCTTTGTTTCCGACGAGCGCACAACGTTATTTTATGTTTAATCATGTTTTCATTAACCCATCGAAAATATAATAGTAATAATAATCGTTCAGTAATAATCAGCGTTTGTATTAAATTTAACATTTAATGGAATAACCGTGACATTATTTGACTTCACTCAACGCAATGCCACCGAATACAAAACAATAAAAATATGCAAAATCTATAATAATATATTATGATAAATAATTAAATACTTTTTTAATTAAAATGTTACGTAGATAATATACAATAAATATTTTATATAATTTAATATATTGTTTTACCTTTTTATGAAGTAGAAAATATAAGTTAATAATGATTAATAAAATAAATTTAGAAAGCAATTATTAGCGATTGTATAAAAATACAATTTAAACTAATTTAAAGAGCTTAAAAAAGTCTAGTTAGTCATAAAAAACATAAATAATATTAGAATTTTTTTTTCAAATCATTATGAATAAAAATGTTTACCATTCATGTTATGTGTTGCATTCTGTATATTAAAAGTTGAACAAAATATTTTTATTTAATTTAAAATATTCTCTTACTATTTAAAATACTGTCTTACTATAACCTCTAGTTATAATGATTTTATATAAAATAATTGAAAAAGTAATAATGTGATATACTTGAAAGTGATTTGGGTAGAGAATAATTAGAAGGGTCCATTCCAGGTATGTAAAGTAAGGGTAAGGTTGGAATTTAAATTATTCATTATTATAAAATTAGTGTGGTTTAACGAATTTGTAAATTCATATTTTCTATAACTTTTTATGTAAAATTATATTAATATATTATCAATTGGGCAGAATGACCTATGGTTAATAGCGTTCATTTTATTTAGTTTTTGTTATAATAAAATCAAATAATAATAATAATATTTATAGCAACAAACACAATATAAACTTAACATAATAACAAAAAATAACTAAATTGAATTGCTGCAAATAATACAATCATTTTTTATTAAATAAAGTAAATTAATAATAAATGAATAAAGTACGTATAATTTTCATTATAATTAAATTAATACGTTATAATGGATTTACAAGGAATATTATTTCCGTTTGATAATATTTCTCAAATTAAAACTAAAAAAAATGATTGATAAATAAATGTAAATCAGAAATGATTGACAAGATAATTTTACTTCATCAAAATTTGATAATATGAAGTAAACTTCGTAGTTGATTGATGTGCTTTGATAATTGGATTTCTAAGTTCAATTATAGATAATATAATTGAAAATTATTCTATTGAAGAAATTTGAAACTTTCGTATCAATAATATCTAATTATGCGGATAATCGGTTTCGTCAACATCCCGTACTGTTTGAAATCGTACTAAACGAGAACATTAAAACAGCATTAAAATAAACCCCACAAAAAAAGAGTTGAGTGTATAAAAGGGAAATAACCGATAATTTATTTATAAACAAATAATTGTTTGTAATATTTTTTTGAAATTTACTTTTATTATGATTGATTTAGTTTTTAATTTTTAAAAACGTACTATAGTGAATGCGCACTGATTGAAGCTGAACTATTTTTGAAGTTATTGAAGCTGATAGGTTTAATTTATCAATGAAGACAATTTTACTTAATTAAGTAAGAACAATAATATGATATGATATATTTATATGTAAAACGTAAATACCAAATAATATTTTTTTCTTAATAAAGTTTTTTTTTTAATCTGGCTTTATATTGGTACCAAAAATGTTAGATGTTGTTCAAAATATTTGGTTGGGTGGATGTGTTAGGCGCCAGGTTAAGGATGAAATCCACTTTTGCACGCATAAAGAGAGTCAGAAGGAGCGAGATGGTGAATGGTAAAGAGAGATTACGTTCCCCAGAGTGGTTCCATATCCACAAAGCCGATTACAATCACTGTGTGAGATGATCCGCTCACACATCACATACCATGTGTACGTATGCGTGTATGTGTATATGTGCATGTATATAGATTATCTGTGTGCACTTGCCGCATTAGGGGTAGACCCAGCGGGAAGTCCCAGTCCAGACCTCATGCATATATGACCTCCATCCTCAATCCACCGAACCCTCCTTCTCTTCGGCCCAGCAGTACCCTCCAAGGGTGTCCTTCTAAATTCGAATGACTCCCGCACGTCCGTCCATCCGCCACCTGCACCCCCCACACACTCACTACCATCGCACATTGTCAATCCAACTATACAATTTGTTCAAACCCCATTCACGACATCCAATCTGTTCTTCAAATTAATCAGGTTTATTTTATTTCTTTTTCTATCAGCAGCGAACTATCTGAGTCAAATTGTACATACAAGAAATATTAATGATACATTTATGTATATAATTATGTCATTATGACATTTGTAACGGTAATTCACAGTTATTATTATTATGTTGAATGTTATTAGATGTTTCGATATATCTATCCATCTATACTTTATAGACAGTTAGCAGACACGTATCACCTTTCATTTAACAAAAAGAAAAAGAGAATTAAATATGTTAAAAATAATAAAGTTTATTGAATGCAATGTTAATATTCAATACATCAGTCTTTTAAAATATTTACACATGTACAATTTTTGATGCGGTTTCTGTTAATTATTGGCTTTCGCTCGTGATTTGGCGAATCTTGCTTTCAATCGCATGCAATCTCTTGTCGTTGTTATACAGTAAATTAATGGAATTCGAGAGTTGAAGCTCTAGGAAGAAGTGGAAGTCTGTGTGGAAGCTGTCAAGGAAATCGAGCAGCTTCGCCAACGAGGATTCGACTTCAACGTTTACCTCGCGATTTTCAATCAGCTCGTAGAAACAACTGGATCTTTTACCTTCGACTCCGTTCTCTTCAAGTGACTTCAGAAAAATCCTCTTGATTTCCTTGTTTGGCTTGAGGAAGGACTTCAGATAATGATCGATGTAATTCTCATCATCGAACATGCCGCTGTCGATGGTGTTGATGTACTGTATCGCGTTATCGACTAGCGTGATGCAATCGCCTGGATCCCTCAATGCGGAATTCACAAAATCCAAGATCTTTCTTAGAGCTCTGGATACAGTTTAGCGTACTTCTCATTGCCCGACTTGAAGCAATCCACCAAACTGAGCATGTAAGATCTCTTCTTCTTGGTCGCACCTTCGCTCCTCAAGCAATGCTGCAACATCTTCTCGTCGATGTACACCAAATATTTGGCGAGGTAATCCACGTCGACCTTCAGGCTGGGCAGAATTCCTCAAAAATATCCACCTCGCTATAATCTGGAATCCTCATAAATTCCAACTTTTCGATCTTCTGCACAAAACTCAAAAGAATATCCGAGTATTCGGTAAAAACATCCCTATGTCGCACTTCGATTAGTCCTATCAAATTTTCGCAATTTTCGATCATCTGTAAATAATCAACAAAATGTTAATTATACGTTATAGATAAACTTTTCTAAATACTTACTTCGTGCGGAACATCTACATCGAAATTTACTTCTAAATTAATATCCTCCACGGGGATATTCTCGTAAATACTTATGAAGTTGTTCCTCACTGAACGCAGTTCCTTGAGCAGTTTATTTGCCATGGCAATGCACTGTTGTCTGGTCGAAGATTGAATGATGATGATTAGTTCGTATACTTCGTTATTTAAGAAAAAATATGAATACCTTCTCATAATAATAATAATTTTTCCAAATACAAATTATATATATATGATTTAATGGAAAATATCAATATTTATATAAAAAAAATCGTCTTAATCAATGGCTACATTTAATTAACTAACCCAAACTTTGTGTTAGTTCAGGGCTCTCTAAATAGTGTTATTACAGGGTCCCAAATTGTGTTAGCCTCCAAAGTTAATGATACGTCACTGAATATAAATGTGTATTTTTAAAACGTGACTTTCCTTAAAGTTAAATATTAGAATTTGTGATAAAAATACATAATATATTACAGTTAATAGTCTTAAGATAGATAATTATGTTTTCATTGATCAAAAGAAAATAATTTTACTTATTATTTTAATAAATAGTATAACTCGGTAGAGTTTATATGATATTTATATAGCAATCATATATTTAAAAACTATTTCATTTTCAATTTTTTATTTTCCCCAATTTGAATCATATAACTATTTACTTAAGTCGTTCTGCACTTAAATAGTAATTGCAATATATTTTCACCTTTGTATTGTGAGAACCGATTTTAAATCAATTTATAATAGAAATTTTATTATTAACTAGTGGGGTAAGAATGAAATTATTAGGGGTAATGAATACGTTTATAAATTTAAATTTCGTAAATTAGTTTGACCCCGAAAATTTTATCCAAATTGCTTTAACATCAAAATTACCAATTTTTTACATATTCATATTGACAAATATTGTTGACGTGTATGAGAGATAGTTAAGCAAAATGTAAATAGTACTTAGGTAGGTGACTTGTGATTAGGATTAATGTAATTGCAAATTATTCCCTTACACAATGATTTTTTAAAATTTATTTTACAAAGTAGAGAGGTGATATAAAAAGTGAATTGCATTTGTTCTTTTCGATTGACAGTTATTTAAGTCTATTGTGACGGATACAATTTGAACATTTTACGAACAGTAAATTCTCCACCCACCCAATTGCCGTTTCCTCTCCTCCTTTTTTTATGTTATTATTGTATCAACAATTGAACGTACAATGAAGTTGTACAAATACAAAAAAAATAAATAGAGGGAAGAAAGGGAATCAAAGAGTGTGCGAGAAAGGACCGAACAAAAGGTGTTGCGGGGTGTGCATTGCGTTGGATTTCATTGGTTAATTATAGTTATGAGCCTTGTGTTGTGATTGAGTGATTGTCGGTTGTGAAATTGGCTGAATGGGAATGTCGGGTACCTAATAATTTGCTATATATAAATATTTAGACTGCGGGGGGTTGGTTTTTTGCTGAGTCTGCGATGTCAGGGTTGTCGGGCGGCTGTTGTCGGGTAGAGAGGCACGTGCCACGTGTTCCGCCCGTAAGTGTGAGCACGCGACAGCTTTACAAAATCATTCGATTCATTTATATGAATGCCGATCCTGATTAACCCTATGCAAAATTCGATTTCATCCGCCTTCCGATTTCTCAAAACACTTCATCCTATCTAGACGTATATCAAATAACTCCACCAATATATCTATTTGCAAAAACAAAAAAAATCGGAGATTGAGGGAAATCACTGGTCTTTATCAATTGTTTAACACTTTTACTCTTACTTTTTTTTGATTTCATCATTAAGAAAGAAAGAAATATTTGATGAAACTTATAAAAAACCAAAATAAGTTCCCATCGCTATTTTGATATGAGCTTTATATGTTTATTCTTATGTTTGGAAAGAATGGACTTAAATAATAGCTATTTTTTTATTATATTGTCTTAGTGATGTAATTTTGATGACATAAGTCAAGTTTGATGACATAAGTCAACATTTAAATGTCTTTTATTTGCTAAAAATCTATATAATGTTTAAAACTATATTTTAAAGATTATTATTGTAAAAGCACTAAATTGTAATTACACCATCTACAGGTTTCTCAACTTTATATTTTCATTTTATTGTCAAGGAATACAAATTACAAAATGGGAATAAAAAATATTTGCAGTAAATAAAAATTCTTTTTATGGAAAATATGTATGAATAAATCATATTTTTATTCCCTAAAAACGATAAATATATTTATTTGTATGTTTAAATTGTTATGGAATAATAATAATAGTGAAAATATAATCAATATTGTTATTTACATTATGAAAATTAAATGAAAATCGAAGATTTTTATTCTGAATATTTTATTACAATGTAACAGGGACATGAGAAGAGATTCGAAGGATGACGGAGAAGCCTGATTTAAAGTAAACTTGTATCCCTTTGACTCCCTAAATGAAGTTACATTTAAATTTTTAAGAGATCCGAACTAAACGAATAACATAATATATACTGAATGTCGAAGAAATATCGAATCCTACACGTATTTTATATATATTATATTTTTATTTACTATTAGCTAATACACAAATATATGCAATTTGCAATATTTGAAATAATAATACATAAAGATGTGCATATTTTTTTTTATTTGTTTTAATAGTTACAAAATTTTTATTTGATACATTATATTTTGACATACATAGTTGTATTGCCTGTTCCATTAAAATGTTCGTTTATTAGTTTGCTACTGATATTCCTAAGAATATAAATACGATTATTAATAAAACTGTTATAAATATAGAACATTTTGAATATTTGTTTTGAAATAAAATTCTTCGACTTTTGTGCACGATTTTGATCAGATCGACAAAAAATAAGCAAAAACATATTATTTCCTTCTGGAAATCAAAACGTCCTGTGACTTATTTTATTTTCTTTGACTCTATAATATAAAAGTTCTTTTCAGATACTTCTTGATGATTTTTGTCTGTTTTAGATGTTGTTTCTTGATAATACTTTCAAATGTAACTCAATAGCGTTTGGTGCATCTATTATTAATAAGATCAATCGAAGTAAATAAATAAAGTAATATGTAATACATTAATTGGTTTTTAATTAAATTGTTACATATAGATATTTTAGGAATCTTGTTCGCAGTAGATCTGTATTAATTGTTACGGTTCGATGGTAATCGCTGGAAATTGGTATTTATAAAGTAATAAAATCTGTAAAGTGGCGTGGATATGTATGTTAATTTGTTGTGCGGGGAGGATCGTCGGGGGACGCAGCAAGGACGAGGAAGGAGGAGGAGGACGAAGAGACAAATGAATGTGCCGTCCTCATCTTCAATAACCCCCCTACGAAAACTAGACCCCTTCAGCCCCCCAACAAACCCTCGATACAGTGCGAGGCCTGCGGCATCGGAGGATGAAGACGAGAGGCAATCATTCTTACGCTGCAAGCTGTCATTTCCATCTACCAATGAGAGCGTGTCGCTGCATACATACCCCATAGCACTTTTCCAGCAATGAAACAACGTCGATCTAAAATACTGTAGTTCGCCGCAAAACTCGCAACTCTCAACTACCCTCCCACAAACATACACACACATACATACATTTGATACAACAAACTTGAAAGTAAATTCGATGCGTTCCGCTTGGGAGAATGTTCATTGCGCGCTCTTTGCGAGCGCATTTTTAATTCGATTATCCGGGCCCGTTCAAAAACTTTTAAATGTAGCCTTGCTAACGCCGGGGATTCCCCCCTTCGAATCCCCCCACGTTCCGAATCCCACCACACAAAAGTTTGTTATTATTATTTCTTTGCTTTTATCCTCCCTTCGAAACGATGTGTTCCTCCCACGTCCATCCCTCAAACCAGCCTCACGCTCGTTATTTATGGTTTTTCCTTTTTTTGTGCCGTTGCTATTGCTGCAGCTCGCATTTTCGTTTGGCTTTGGTGTTGGAATTTAGGATCGAGTCTAAAAGCAGCTACTCCAGCTTCCGCCGCCACTCATTGGGTGAGGAGTGGATATGTTGTAAATATATATGAAGGACGTGTAGAGCTTTTTACGTATTACGTATTAGCTTGCATCATGTATGCAAGGCTTTTTACCTCAGTAATTGGCCAACGTGCTTAAAGCTTTTAAGTTTGATGAAACTCCCGCTTCAGCCTTTATACATTTTTAAAAAGCCTCCGCAAAAAGGCACCTCTAATGCGTTGTATACAGCCTTTCTATTTGTATACAACGCACCCATACGAGAGCGAATCATGTACATTCCTCTTCCTCCGCGTTGTATTTTATTATTTCATCTTTTTATTTTTCTTTCCTTGTATATTCATTTTCTCTCTCTGCTACCTACGAAGATTCCCAAACTGGGCGAAATTATTTTATCGATGTAATAACTTCTATTTTCCTCTGGATGACGGAGGGCTGGGAATAAGAGGAGCGGCGGAGGCGATGAACAGAAAATTAAATTTATTTTTCAATCATTGCTGACTGATGGACGCACCGTCGGACCCCGTCGACTGAAGATTGCCTGCAATCTCAATGGGATTCTAATAAATCCCTCGGATTTCTCTTCTCCCTCACTTTGGATATTTTTAATTGCACCGTTTTAATTAAAGTTATCCTTCTTTCTCCTTTTTTGCGTTTTGCGTTGCTCTTCAATTTTAGCGATGCTCAGGTCCCCGCGTGCAGAGACGGGGAATGAATTGGAGCAGAGAGGTGAGGCGGGATGAAGGAAAAGGAGACTTGTTGACACAAACATTCAGGAGGAAATTCCCGGCGTATAACTTTGTAATTGCGAGAGATGATGTTTAATGACTTTTTAATGGACGACCGACACTGACGCCTCACCCTCCATATCTCCACCCTTTTCCACTTATTCCACTCGTTATTCTTTCCATATTAATGGGAAATAATTTCCAGCGGATTGAATATTTTATTTTTCGTAACGCGCGTGGCGCTCGAGATCAAGCAAGAAAGTCAGGATTAGAGAAGCCGGATGTTGGAATGATTGTGTGTTTCGTGTTTCCGTTGCAATCAAGCTTTCCCACCCTCAGTCTTAGCTTACTGTAACTAGCGAGTTTAGTAATCTCTACATAGCGAAAGTTTTACTAAACCTACGAATACTGAAATCATGATTGAAATTATTCTAGTTGTGATTTTCTCTTGAATTTACGTATTTGGTCTAACAAAAAACATATAATAGCTTACTTACTTTCTAAATATTTATTTTTTTATTTACTTTCTGCTAGGATAATAAATTGATGATTATTAATTAGATATTTCGTCATTTTATTTGATTTAAATTACTGTTTTATTTATACATTTTTCTTCAATTAAAAAAATTATCCAGTTCAAATATTAATCGAATTTGAATATAGAATGTACAAATCAAAATCATAATAAGATAAAATAACGCAATACAATATCCTTACGAACTAGTTCCGTTTCAAAGGGTTGATCGTAAGTCGAATTTGTTCGTATGTCAGGGGAATTTAAAAAAATTCAAAATAAACAAAATACTTACTTACAAATACTTTTCAATGTAGACAACACAGTTATTTAATCTTCCAAAAATATTATATTATTTTTAAGAAATTATCAATTTTTGCTTCCACAGTTATTTTTTTTAACATTATATAATCCTTGTAAAAAATTACAGCTTTTAGAATTTTCTTCGTAAGTCCGGGTATTCGTAAGTCGGGGGATAGCTGTATATTGTTGTATGAATTGAAAATAAATCTATTATTATTAACATTACTTTTCTTTTAATATGATTTATATTAGAGATCATACATTCCAACAATTAAATAAAATTAAGAAAAATACATATTCATATAAAAATATAAAATAAAATCACAATAAAGCAGGTTGTGTTCAAATTGAGAAAAAATAGAAGATTTTCGAGTGACTGCATTGATAAATTGCTTAATGATTACATCCGCTAATGCTTCCATAAATGCTGTTATTAAATATCGTACAAGGATTATATCGTTTAAGTCACACAACGTTGAATTGACTAATTAAAATATGAATTAATGCGTTATAACCAATTTTCGTAATTAGTCTCATATGCAGTATTAATGCCTATTTTATTACGTTCCTTATAAGTAATTTTAGTTCAAGATTTATTGCGTTATTTAAAATATGAATATTATAAATATAAATATGTCGAAAATACTGCTTATATATATGTAGGATTATTTATTTAACAATAAAGAATAATCATTTAATGTTGTGTAACATTTTGTTTATATTTCTAAAAAGATATCCCATCATTGCTTTGTTATTAAAATTTAATATTTTTTTAAATTAATAATAGTTTAAATTTACAAACCGAAATTGTATTTCCAAATTTGCTAATTATTTCAAATTAGCAAATAGTTTCTTCAATTATATTTATGTATTTTTGTTATAATAATAACAACTTACTTTAAATTGAATTGAAAGTTCTTTTTATTTAGATGTTTTCATTTTATCTGCGTTTGTTACAGGTTAATCTTCTAAGTTAGCGCATACCTAAATTATTTATGTTAATCGATTTAGGGACTTGATAGGTATTAAGCGTAGCTGGATGACCCAAATCCGGACTATTAATAAAAAAAACATTATTTTTTTAAACATTTGTTGACTAATTGTATTTTAACAGTAATTTTATAATGTTTTGATGTTAGTTGTTATTGCAGTCATTGTTGTGAAAACAATATATTTTATACTTTAATGTTTAGCTTAAAATATAATGTATTCCATTTATCAAATTATAAATAAATGATATACAAAATCAATTGAAACAAAGAAAAAAACACAGGTTTCAGAGTATATTAGTTGAATATTTTTGAGAATATTGTTATGCGTTTCTCAATCCCTTTATCATGCTTCACCATATATTTTCAAATTAAGGTATTTTGCTATAAATTAGTATTTATATTCCTTCTTTTTATTTCAGCCGTTGACACTCATTATCCCTTTTTTACTTGGATGGATTAATCAAAAAATTCCAAACCATTAAAAAGACATTAAATATATTTCATAACAACTAAGAAACATGTTGTTGTCTCATATTTTATAGACCCAATATGAACCAAACAAAAAAATATAAAACGGTTTTTTTCGTTTTAACGGTATTTATTTTTCAAGAGTATAAAAACAAATTTGAATTTATTATTTTTTATAACTTTGCGTTCTTAGTTTTAGTTATAATTTTAATAAATATATATAATAAATTGTGGAGAATAATAGGTATGGCGATTATATTATGAAAAGACGTATATTAGAAAAAGTTATTTCTTTATTGAATCAGATATGTTAATTATTACAAATTAGTATATTTTAATTTGATCAGTAATCTTTTTTTTACAAATATGGCACGTATCGAGATTTTGAGCGCAGCTTGAACACACTTTATGACTACAATGGAATATAACATCGGCGTCGACCTTCCAGCAAATTTTGCAACGTAAACTGTTTTTGAATCGCTGCAAAAAGGATTCTATGCCAATGTTTACCTTAGATTTAATATCATTGATAACTCGTCCATCTGGAGTCAATCGAGATTCTATGTTCATTTTGCATTTGAAGCACTTGTTGACAGTCGTAGAACAACTGAAACACACTAATTTATGTTTGCAGGGTAAATAGGTAACATTTTCTTTGGCAGGTTTATTGCAACTGAAACATGTTTGCAATCTTTGGTCCAACTTATCGACGAGAGCTTCCATTGTGCGGTCGGATCCTTGCAAACTCATTTTCGGCTAGTAATATACGAGATATATGTTCACTGTACGAAGGACAAGACTAGTTTGATGCTTCTTCAATGATTCTAGTGCTTTATATTACAGCAGCTCACACTCATTATCCCTTTTTTTTACCTGGTTGGAATAATCAAAAAATTCAAACTATTAAAAAGTCATTAAAATATTTCATAATAACTAATAAAAATGTTTTTGACTCATAATGCATAAACAAAATAACAAACAAATAAAAAAAAATAAATTTTAAATTTCAAGAAGTCTAGAAGTCATAAGGTTTTGAAACTGATTTTTGTTGTTATTTTTCTTTTTAACTATGAATCTGCTGCTATCCTTACTTGTATGTGCACTTAATTTATTTATTTTAACTTACTTGTTTCTGTATTGTGTATATGTTCTTTTTAATTGTGATAGAGGCTAATGGCCTCATAAACATAAAAAAAATATAATTAAATTATTGTGATTAGAACTTTCTTTGTTTTGCAGTATTTCATATTTTTCTTGTATTTTTTAATCTTGTCGACATAATAGAAATATTCATTGATGGATTACGTAATGCATCGTTCCGGTGTATAATTTTAGTAATGAATGCGCTTGTCTCGTTGACGGTCTGCAATCGTTTGGTTCTTTTAAAAAATATATTTTATTTAATAATAAGGCTGTAAATTTTGAGAAAATATGTTTATCCCTAATAAGTTTGTTGTGTTTATAGTACTAAATGTATATTATTATTAAATTGTTTGTTTTATATTAATCCATTTCGTAATTAAATGTAAAACATATTATATAATTTGTTCAATTATATTTATAATTTTACTGAATATAGTTTATTGTTTAATTTCTAATAACAATAATTTATTGGCCAAACATCAATACATAAGAAGAAGAAAAAAAGTACAATTTATGCATAAATAAATTTTAACATACAATAAAAAAAATATATTAATAGGCTGGGCAATGGGCTAATTTAATTTCTATTAATTTGTTTATTAAATTTTGTTTATTTAGATTGGAAGTTAATGAATATTGTAGAATGATTGAAGAAGCTTTTATGCAAATAAATGGAATGCTAAAGTGATAGCAAAGTGGGCATGGTATGTAAGTTAAAATGTATAATGCTACTAGGAACGGGAACGAAACTGATGATGATGAATATGGATATGTGTACGCAAGTGGTCAACGTTTTCAGTTAGCGGTGGCGGCTACGGCGGCCGGTTTGAATCGGACGCGTCGGTGGCGTCCTCGTCGGCGTCGAGGTCTTTCATCGACGACAAAAGGTCGTAGCTGCCGGGTTTCGTCCGTGGACGTAGGTGGACCTTCGGCATAGCCCTTTTCGCCATGTTGTGGGAAGCGAGCCGTGCAGGTATTTTAAAAGCTCCCTATTGCAAAACTGCGTGCGGTAGAGTTGCTATGACAACCTCACATCGCCGCCAGCTACCAGCTTATTGATCATCAGGACGGCGGTGCGGTGCGGAACGGTACGCTACGTTATGTTATGGTACGATACGGTGCGATGCGGTTTGTTCTATCCTACACAACACACAACACAACTACATACACTTATATACAACCATGCACGTATTTCTATATATGTATACGTATCTACCAACACATTATGTGCATGCCATTCACATTTATTTACTTCCCCTATCCTATATTCATAACAGATACATGACGTTCGTTATTATCTCCATTTTTTGTTTGTTTCACATTGCAACAATCACAAAAAAAAATTCAATTACATTCCAATTACGGATGTTTTGTACCTACGTTCCATATGAAAAGCTCTGAATTGTTTGTTTTTATGCGATTTTTAAATACTTTTAAAATGTTTTTTTTTATGTGTAAATTGTAATTATGTATTATAATTAAAATAAAAAACTAAGAAATTTTAACTTACATTTTATTATTTTTTGAATTATTTTTATCCATTTATTAAAAAACAACTATTAAGACCTTTATATTAAGAAATTCAGTCAATTGCCTATTATGATTTTAATATACTAGTAATAAAGAATATTTATTGATTGAGAAAAAATATACAACCTCGGCTGGTGGATCATTGGGCCAAATTATTGCTAATAAATATGTTTAATTAATAAGTATTAAAAAATACTATTATGTATATTTTTTTCAGAATTTACTTTTAATTTTGCTCAATTAAAATTGAATTTGTTTTGAAATATTCAAACCGAACTATGCTTTACTATTTACAATCTGCCATGGGCAAACAATGACAACGTAAAGAAAAAAATTACTAGCGAAATAATTTCCCACTGAAAAATTCAAATAACAAAGTGTAATATAAATAAATATTAATTTTAACCATAATAACGATAATTTTCTATAAACGATAATTTTTCTATTCAAAGAATAGCCAAAAACATAAAATAGTTCTAATACAATTACTGCCAAAATAAATATTTCATTTATCAAGAAAATTTTTTTGGTATGCATGTTTATTATATTTGTATTATTTACATTTTATAGCATTTGAAAAATATGATTTTTTCAATATGAAACAAATTTCATGCGAAATTTTATTAAATTTTAGAGTTTTATTTAGCAAATATAACAAATTTGGTTACAAATAAGCATCCTATAATTGCAGTGACTTGAGGAAATCAAAAGAAAGGCTAAAAAATAATGAGAAGTCGCAAAAGGCAATCACCTTTCTCTTACCTAGAAAAAATATTGCGCATCATTAAAAATGAGTAGACAAAATCTACTCAGATTTAACAAATGATATTTATATCAAAGAAGGCTATCTTCAAAACACAATGAATTAAAAAGGGAAAATTTTAAAAAATACTCAATGTTAAAATGAATTGATAGAAAACGAATACGAAAATTAACAAATCTTCGCTAATTCAACGCTAATACTTCTTTTAATAATATGTAAAAGTAATATGAAATAATCATTATTTTTTAAGATCGTAGATGTAGATAAGATCTTAGTATTGAAATGTATTACTTAAACAGTTTCTTATGTAATTTATGACGGATGTTACGATCTATTACAATCGTCTTCGTTGCGTTCAACTGCCTTTCTACTTGATCATAATCACAGAGTACTCATTTTATTTTCCAATCTCTATTTATTAATAAACAGTAATTATAATTAATAGTAGTATTCATAATATATTTTTCGAAAATAATAGGAAACATTTATTAATAGAAATTCAATGAACTAGATTATTTTTTGTTTACAGCATTACATTTAGTGCGGCTTCTATTAGTCCTATAGTTCGGTCTCAAAATATTAAAATAAACTAAATTTAAATTGAGCAAAATAAGTAAATTCTAAATATCAGTATACAAAATCATTTTTGTATACATAAAGAATTGCTTCTTTTTTTTTCATTACAATCGAGTATCTTTTTATGCGGTTTGGTTTGAATATATTTAGTTCCAAACGATTAGTTTATACTTTTTATTATTAATAATAAAAATAATTAGACAGTATAAATAATACAGCCACATTAATGAATATTTTATTGCAATAATGTTTGAAAGGTCATTTTCTTAAAGATTAGTTAATATTTGTAAAATGAGTTTCATTTTAACACATTTTTGTTGTTCTAAGTTAATCTGATATGTATCGGAATATTTTAATTAAGATATAATAAATAATAATGTTAGATAAAACGCGTTTTGTATAGTTATTATAACTAAAAGTAAATGTTAGAAGCGACTGATTAAATTGAAGCAATTAGATTTTTCAATATAATAAACTTATTACTGGATGTTTTTTAAAATATCCTTATTCTTATAATATCCATATAATCAATATATTAGATAAAAAATACGTTTAAAAGAAATATACTGAAAACATCGACAAATGAGTGTACGGTTTTTTCAATAAAAATAGATATTTTGATATGTAATGTAAGATGTAAAATATTCTAAATTATAGAATAATAATTAATTAATTATTTATATTTTTATATTATCAGAAAAAAAGTCATCACTGTTTTTCCATATAGTTATTGTAATTATATATTGTTATATTCTTAGTTTATAAAATAATATTGAAAAATATTCAAGATTTTGTTATTTTTAGTATGCATAAGGTGACGAGACAGAATGGAATTGTAAGAGAAATATAATATATGCACTTCGATTGAATTCGGAGTGGCGGTGGTGGTGAAAACCATGCGACAGATTGTTGGGGCGTGTGCAGGGAGTGAAAGAGCCCAGGGGGTGCATTTTAACAAAGATCCTGGTAAAAAATTCCTTGATGTATTCAATAATAATGATAATAATAAAATGCGAAAGCGATGAACATGTGTGCAATGCACAGCATTATGTGTAAACCTCAGTTGAATAATAATTACAAGGTAGCAGAGATCAAAAGGGAAAAATGTTATCTCAATAGTAATTGGGTGAGGATGGCAGAAAAAAAGTAATATTGGGTGGAACAGGCGAGGAAAGGCAAAAACGCGAATAATTCAATAGAATCATCAAGTAAATTACGATATCAAATATCTTTTTAATTTTCCCCCTTATTAAACTGCAAGCATATACAATAGATGAAGGTATCCGAAAGAATAATGCGATAATTCAGTTTCATCGGAGGAAAAGTTTTTATTGCCCGTACTTTCCTGAAACGCGGACGCCGTCTATTGGGAAATCTTGATAACTGCGGGTGGGTTTTCCTGGAAAAACGATTTCCACTTTACCGTCGACGTTAGGGAGCGTGCGTGGTGGATGCTGGATCGATGGCCTTGTGTTTACCAACAACGTGTATTCAGGTGAGTGAGAGAATTCTTGAGTTTTCGTCTATGCAGACAAATTGTTATTGAATTTGAGTGGTACATGTCATGAGGGGCTAATGAAGGGGTTTGATCCGAAAAACCCTCGAGGGACGGTCATTAGCGTTTGATAACATCTATGGTTACATTATTTGGGGGAAACGTACATATGTGCACTTTTGTATGCGACGTGTTGACGGCAAGTGCAGCTTAGGGGGATGATATTCTATTATTTAATGGGGGACAGAGATTATCCTGGGGCGCTCTGTTTCCTCCTCCTGCACCGGCGGACAATAAATATCAAATTTCCGTCGCACATCAGCAATGCGGACCACTTTTAATTCATGCTGCAAACGTTTCAGGTTCGTCCAGCAGTTACGAACTTGTCTTAAAATACGAATAATATGATACTACGGATTCTTCTCTGCTCTCTGAGCTTCATCTCCACCATACAAGCGCGAGGTCCGCATCATCCACGAGGCGAACCCATCTCTAAACACCACGTCCATTACAGACCCACAAAGGGAACAGGCGAACAGAAACTGACACAAGATAAACAACTATTACACGACACAGAACATTTACAAGTAAGAAACATACATATTACCCTATAAACAGTAGAGTCATATTTCAATTAACGAAGACGTTTGACAAAATTATTTTGTTATCGGGTTTCCCAAACATCTTTATATATCAATTTTGCCGCGGCGCCTCAATTCAAAACATTGGTCTATCTCAGGGCGAACTTTATGTTTCGCTTTTTGCGGTGCCTCTATAGTATAGTTTAGGAACCCCTTGTCTTCACGGTTTATTGAATTTATTTTTAATAGATAACTCTTTTTACAAAATCAGGATCTTTTTCACTAAAATATACCAAGATGTTTTGAAGATCAATAAATAATCCTTTTAATTATTTTATTCCTAAGAGTATTTTGGCTTTGTTACAAACAAGTTTTTCTAATTTTTTCTCTGAAAACACATATTTTGTATTTAATACACTCAAATCTATTTTAGCCAGATTATTTTTATACAAATTGATGATTTTCTATAAACTATTTGGCGATATTTTAATTTACTTATTATATTTTTATGTTTATTAAACATTATACTAACTTACAACAATAATGAAGAAAGTCATTAAAATTACTCAAATAGTATATAATATTCATAGAATGGTCAATAGTAGCAGGTAATAAATTTTGAGTTGAGAATAAAAATATTAATTTATTTTTTTATTGTTTTACTGTGAATAATTTATTGAATGAAATACTAAAAAGATAAATAGTATTTGATATAGTAATGTTGAAAGTTTTAGATATGGTTATATTAATTAGAATTGTTTATACCAATTGTGCATTATATTTATATTATAACGTTTTTTCTTTTATATTTGATTTATTTGATCCACTAGATATTTGATTTTTTTTTAATTGACTTTTCTTTGAAATCATATTGTTGTTATACTTTTGTATTACGATTTTACTTTAGTATAAATACTATATTTAGCTACACAATAATAAATAAGTGATACATTAATTAAATTTAATATAATTACAAATATTATTCATTTTCAGGAACATTTGGAAGATATAATAAATGAACCTGACCTATCTGCACTCTCCGATGAAGAATTAGAGTTCTACTATTTCCAAGTGCACGACGTAGATAAGAATTCGAAATTGGATGGTTTGGAGATCCTGCAGGCAATTCAACACACGATGCACAAAGACGAGAGTGAAAGTAACGAAAGTACCGAGAACGACGAGGATACATTTAATTATTACGTCGGTAAGCGTTAAATGAACACCTTTGTTCTAGTCCGTATTTTCTGGTAAATTGTTTTTGTCTTGCAGAGTTAATAGATAAAGTGCTGGCAGAGGACGATTTAGACAATGATGGGTTTCTAACGTACCCAGAGTACGTGGCCGGAAGGAAAAAGGAGATAGTGCAAATGCAGCCAAGCGTTCAGATGATCCAGTGAACAAATTTATAATCTAATAATATATCAAATTGTGCTGTCTGTGTTTATATGAAAAAATAAATTCTGTTAATTGTTTTTATTTTAATTGAAATAATAATTCAGTGATAAAAATACTATGGCCGTGAAGTTGAAAAGTTTTTTTTTTTCAAATAAAGAAGTTTTATTAAATAAACAGTCAACTTACGTACAAAGTCAAATCACATTTTAAGAGTGTACTGTAAATTATTTATGCTTTTTTCTCATTCAATTAAAAATATTTCCTTTCACTTTTTAAAATTTTTCGTTGTTAACATTTTTTCAGCAGAAACTTCTCTAATTTCATCTTCGTTTTCTATGTCTTCGTTGTTATTGATTCAGCCATCTGAATATCTTATATATTTCATTATTAATGGTGTAGTTTTTCCAAAATGTTTTAACTTTATCATTTCATTCAATTACATTTGCAAATAAATACAGATAAATAGTGCTATTATACTATGATTGAATCTTGTGTTTGCTGGAAGAATTTGCGTATTATATTCAACCCTCGTTATCAGAGGTAAATGTTGTGTTGTCCAAAAAGTTTGTTTTATTAATTTTATGTATAATGTTAAGTAATAAGTTCCCGCGTTTTTGTGTTTTATATTTTCCCGCAATTTTATGTTTTGTTAGGTAAATTATATAAAGCATATGCAAGTCCTTTTCTTGCTCTACAAACCTATTTGCTTCAATTTTTCAAATTAATAAATTTTAATCAAATATCACACTTTTAAAATGGAAATTGCAGGAACCAAAAAAAAAAATGTTTTCGACATCTGCTCTATTTCGTAAGCTGCTCGCGATATTTGTGACGTGCATGGAGTAGATGCTGTAACATCAGAAGAATAATGCGTGTGATGAGACTGTGAAGGTGTGATCTGGGAAATACTGGAGAAGAACATGACAGAAAAGGGCCGATCGATATGCTAAAGTCACCCTTCTTCACGACAAAAACTACAAACATCATCAAGAAGGCTCTGCGTTACCTATGCCAACGATGAAGACTGAAAATTGATTAGTTAATTCACGTACTGTGCGGATCATTTTTTAACGATCTCTGCATAGTGGCATTTTTTTGGCTCTCCAGTAATAGAAAAATATCAAAGTCTAAAATACACTTTGTTTTCTTCCATTACCACGAGGGTAGTAAACTGATACAAATCATTTGGCACTTAGCAAAAACCTGTACAAACTATCCAGACAACCCAATAAATAAAATATAGTTCATATAAAACCAAAGAAATAACTATAGCAACTTTATTTCATTTACTTTTCTTAAACTAATATAATTGCAAAAAACATATATAAGCAACAATTACTTAATTATTTTAAAACTTATTATCAAATAGATAATAATAAAACACACTCTAATTTAACACTGGCAATTTTAAATAAAAAGTAATTACAAATAAAAAATACTATTTTTATTAGTTTTCTTTTTTCTTATACAAATTAAATCATTGTCATACAAGGTTTACATTATAAATGTTACATTGGTAGAAAATATTCATAATTTTCGCATATGTTCGATAATACGGCTAATGTCAATTATTGCATCGCATCACCTAATAATTTAACTAATTTCATAATTTGTCTTCGAATAGATTACCGTCGGTTGCCGCAATTGTAACGTGCTTTGCAATTTCCTCCAGCCATACCATATTTAACAGCTTCTTGTACTTCTTGCAGAGTGAATTCGTAATTTGCGCTCGGTTCAGGGTTAACCATTTTTGAAGCCTTCAGTAACATCTCGCCAGCTGCTGTGTACCGTTTTGCTTGGTGAGGTTGACGACAGGCGATGTTTTGCAAGCAACCATTATTACCCGGGGATCCTTCAAACAAATCTCTATTAAATTGCATATATGAAATAAGTTGTTATATTCTTTACCTGTTAAGTAACTTAGATACATCAAGATTTCTTCTTCGGTGACGATATATTCTTCACCATCAGCGCTCCTCCCGTAACCACCTTTCCATGTGCCGGCACCCAGAGAACCAGCCGCAAAGATCAAGGCTTTCAGTAAGACCAGAACCAGAAGATTAGTCAAATTCAAAGATACAACTTGAGAACCACCGCCCGTTGTTCCGTAGCCTCTTGACATTAATGATGTTGCTAAAGAAGTTAACATGCCTTTGGTATCGATCGCCCTGGAACTTAAATCAATATATAAATTTATAAAATCTATACTCATAATATTTATAAATTATACTTAATACTGTTGAATTCATTACATTGTACCAATGTAAGTAGCAGAGTTAAGGTTGTTGCGTATAACATCGTAGACGAAGACATATTGATGCAAATGCTGGATGAGAACTGTACTCCACCAAGACGTTTCCCCTTTTTATATATGTATTATGTTGGTATCGTTACGTTATTGTAGAAATTGTGCTTTCTGTAATTCTATTGTCACGTTAAAAAAGCAAGTTATTGTTTCTGCTCGGCCACTTGAACAAAGTAGTTTAATACGTGAATTCAATGCGGGATGCACAGATGCAATTCGTATTCATGTTTGTAAACAATTCGCAAAAAAAAATGACAACACAAAAACATTATATATAATTCGTGAAATCGCTCCTTTCCAACGGTCGTATCGTTCAACGGTATTACATAAGTGTCTTTCAAGTCACCCATCCGTAGATATTACTTACATATTTATAAATTCATGAGTTTGGTGTGAGTATTGTATACTTACAATAACATTTTTAATTATACCCACCGCCCTTCCGCTTTGGCTCACCGATTTCGTGGGCGCCAGTTTGAATTCTGGTTAAGCCAGGCCCTTTGTGAGCCCTCTCGAAGCTTGCAGCAATAGGGCCATTGGTCATCACAGATGGACAGTCAAATTAATCATGTTCAGCATATTGACCTTCAGCCAAGTCAATGGACAATGACAGTGTTAAGGATAGCAGCAGATTCACAGTCAAATTAAATCGCACAGCATCAATATGCTACTGAAGTTAACCAACAAAACAACAACAAATTAAAATTAAATCATCATAATAGTAACTATTCACCGGGAAATATTATCCATTTAATGTCAACCGTGAACTTAAATTTACTCAATGTTCTCATTGATGAACAGATTGTGAATAAAATTATACGACATAAAAAAATACCACTGTGCTAAATATAATTAAACCTGTATATTGGTATGAAAACATAATTACTTTCTGATATGAGTTTTTAATAATTACTCGTATATCAAATCAATCAGGCGAAACGAATACCCACAATCCCGAACGGCTTGTTATCACTTGATGCTCGTATTACAAGATCTCGGTCTTTTATCAATTTAAAATTAATTAAAAACATGCCCGTTTTTCAAAATATATGCAGACAGAGGTACATATATATTAAACATTTTTACCTTTCATATACAGAATGGTAAAAAAGTTTACTATATCAATTAATTTATGATATTGATTTCAACTCTGACAAGATGATATTTATAATTCGTAATGCTCTAACAAATTAACTAAATTATTTTCATTTTAAATAAATCCAATTAGACATACTTGATGAATACATAGTTCCAAATACATATTTGCTGTTTATAACGTTTTATTTAGGTTTATGTTCTGCAACAAAATATCTATTGTGGACATAATTTTGCTTTCAAACATTTTTTTTGTATATTAAATTTATTTTGGACGGAAAGGCCTAGATTTTGTCATAATTTTGATCAATAAATATGTTAAAATAAATTTATCACATAAGAAAGTAAAAAATAAATTATAATCTAAATAAACTATTTTCTATGCAAAGAGAATACGGAATTCAACCTACTTGAACCGACGCATTATAATTAAAAATAATTTTGAGTACTGTGCGCAATCTTATTCTTATTCCCAAGAATAGATTTCTTCAAAGAGTATATTTAAAGAAAAGTACAGATAGAGATTGTGAAAAAATGATTTTTAACAAATTAGCCATATTCATCCAGGACCAATAGATCACTGATCGGTGATTTGAAGAAATTCTTTTTCGGTATACGATAATTTTTAGAGTTCTTGCACGTCTATTCGATCTGAGGGAAAGTAGTTTCTGCGAGAGCGAAAATATGACTTTGTTGAACGAGGAATGGATGGTTAAGCTTTCGTATTTGGCGGACATACTTAATCTTCTGAACGAACTTAATATTTGTCTACAACGGATTTGCGAATATCTGCACGCAAATATGCGCAATAGTAAGGTATAGAAATATTTCCATTTTTAGAATAATGCTGTTGATATAAACTAGAAAATAATAAGCTAACATTACGAACATTAGCTGAAAACATTAATAATTATTTCCTTCAAAATATAGATCGAAGTGAAGATAACCTCTGGGTTAATAATCTCTTTTTTGGAAGACATAAAATAATGTGCACTTGATTGTTGTGAGAAAGATAAGTTGATCGAGTAAAATAAACTTGCTTATAAAGAAGCATAAACTTTACAAAAATTATAATTTTTTACATTTAATAAATGCCGGTCCACGAAATATTTTTCCAATTTTGTTGGGGTTTTAAAAGGTTGCAGAGCACTGCACTACATGTAAGAGATCTGGAAAGCATAAATATCAATGAAGGGATATCCCACATACCAAGTGATTATAATCGGGTAATTGAATAACGTAAATTATAATTCTAAATACAATCTTTATTTAATAATAATACATTTAAACTATTTTATTTTTAACATTGATAATTACAACAATCTGGGAAAGGATAATTTAAGTCTATGAGACATTGGTTATCATCATAAGAAAAATCATCACAGCTAAAAAATTAAGAAAATTATAAGATTTAGTTTAAATTTTATTGGTCTTACGTTTCGTAATCGACTGATCCATCTTCATTGCATATTAATTGAGTACAACTCGTCTCATCCCTACTTACATCACCACTCATTAAAATAATTTCAGGTCTAGACCTAGTTGGAATACATGTACCTCTTGCTACATTAATAAACGTGTATTAATCACAAATTAGATTATATAATTTTGTAATTACCAGCTTTGGGATTTCTAGGTTCAGAATAAGTATCGCAAAGGCAAACTGTCAGGCAGCAGCTAAGAATCAACAATAGTTTGAACATCTTTGATTAAAAATTCTAATAGACTAAAATATTCTGAGAGCATCGGTCATTTATAATCATATTTATCTGAATAATCTGAAAAAATTCGGCGATAAAATAAAAAAAAATGTATTTACATTTGTTGCAGATACTAGTTGAAAATTGTAATTGTGAAGATGAGTTTATTTAATCTTATCAATTAGACATATACTAAAATAGCAAAGATTGATGGTTTGTTGACATTTATATTATCTTATAATTTCTGCTAACTTAGACACTCATGCTATTGAGACGTTGGTAAACTGAAAACAACAAGGGAGAGTGCACGTAAACCAACCACAGATATGATCATATTAGCAGGAACTTGATATATTATATATATACAAATTGATCCGTTTTTGTAATCTAAATTCTACAAGCATAAAAAAAGAAAAACAGATAGCAAGCTCTAGTTTAGGATTAATTAATGAAAAAATAAAAATCCATACCCAAACTCCACAGAATGTTTATAAAGGAAAAACTTACGCAAATAAGTCTTATTATCAATTTAGACATCACTAACACTAACTTTAAAAGCGATTAGGGAGGTCCTGCGGTTTAAATCGTTTCAATCTTCGTCGATGAGATTCAGTGTATGTACGCTCAGAGGCAAGTTAGTTTGGATGGTCCTCCATCCGATGTTGGCATTTTCTGTTGAGTTCCGTTATCTCATCCTTATAAATCTGACTCCAGTTTATTGATGTATGTACTCGTTAGTCGAGAACCAGGGAGCATTGGCAATTGCTCTCAGCGTTTTTGACTGGAACCGCGGTATGATGTCAATACTTGCATTATAAGCAGATCCCCACAGTTGTAATCCGTAAGTCCATATCGGTTTTATAATTGTTTTGTATATTAATACCTTGTTTTCACCTGAGATGGAACCAATGCAACCGTTTTACTGTCAGTCCCAGCTGTTTTCTTTTTGTCGTGATATGTTATTCGAGTCGACGAACCAGATGCAAGCCAAGATACTTAGCATCATCAGCCTGTGGAAGGGCACTGCCATTCAGTGTAACGGGTGGACAAGTTTGTCGTCGCATTGTGTACGTTACGAGCACCGTCTTAGTTTCATTAGCCCTGATTCTCTAATTCTGAACCAATGAGGCCGTAGTTCGGTTTTGGTGGGATGCTGGAACAACGGTGTCATCAGCAAATGTTGTTGTAGTGGCGTGCTGAGGAGTTGGTAGATCATCCGTGAAGATCAAATAGAGTAAGGGTACAGAAACACTTTCCTGTGGGACACCATAGAGGATTGAGCGTAGCGAGGTCACTTCGTCCTTGTGCTTGACCTGGAAGTGTCTCCCAGTCAAGTACAATTTGAATATGACGTAATATTCATGTGGGAGACACTTTTTAATTTTATATAACAATCCTCCATGGAATACTCGGTCGAACGCCTGTGAGATGTCGACAAAAGCGGCAGAGCAGTAATTCCTCTCCTCAAGACTTTAGCCAATCACATCTACCACACGATGCATCTGTTTCACAGTGCCATGTCGCTCATGAAATCCGAACTGATATTCCGGGAGATGACTATCCAACAGCCAGGGCTTCAATATTCGAGGCAACAGCCTCTCAAACAGTTTAGACAGGACCGGCAGGAGGCTGATTGTTCTATAAACCGTTGGTTTTCCAGGTTTGGCGATGAGTATGATTTGGTCTACCTTCCAGTCTTCCTCCGACTTCAGCCTAATATCTGTCCTTAACACTGTCTCAAGGTTTCCTCTGAACTGGTCCCAGTTGGTTCTGTTCGTACTCAGGGTTGGTGGTCTATCCGAAGACAGTGTCACAAGTATTAGCGAATGGTCGGATGAAAGGTCCAAACTCGTGTGTATGGAAAGGTAGTTAGTGGAGATACCATTCACAATGCCGATATCCAGTACGTCGGGTTGTTTGGCCCTATCGATTGGCCAGTAGGTTGGTTTATCGGCGGATCTCGATCTTTTGTTGTTGTAACTGTGGAGCCCCACATGGTATGCTTTGCATTGTAGTCTCCAGCAGCAATGAAGCGACTACCCAGAATGTCAAAGAACTCGACAAAGTTCTCAAGTTTGTTGTTGTGTTTCGGTGGGCAGTTATTATTTGTTTATTTTAATCATTTGTGTCGCAGTACAATTACAAATTGTGTTGCTATGTATTTATTATGTATTTGTTATGTATTTAACCACTGTCGGAATAATCTGTTGTATATTTTATTTAAAGAAACATTTCAATTTTTATAATAATATTCATTATGAGCCTAAGGGTTATCGATTGTAGTATTTCCGCTCAACGTTTTTCCAAATATTTGAAATTTATAATAGCTCCCAAAAAAAAGTAGTTTTTACTTCATTAGCTTCTATAATTTACAAAATACTTTGCATACATTATTTATACACTTACTTATCTGAATGATATAAGTTAAAATATTTATATTTATTGACGTTCATAAATTCCTGGAAATTCCATATTAACGATACTAGACTAAAATAGCAGAGATTGATATTTTGTTGTTATATATATATATTACCACTTAATTGCTCTTTGCATCACATACGTTGATGATTACTATTTTTTGTTATTTACTAAATATTGTTGATACATAAATAGCTGGTGATGTAAATTATTAATTGCTTTTTTAATAGATATAGTGTATTGTGTCCCGGGATTAAGAAATCTCTGAACATTGTGGATTATCTCGTAGTTATGTCGTTGTAGAGTCTAATAATAATTATGAAGTAAGTGTTCTTCCCTGGACCCAATAAGTAAGACTCTGTTCTTACTTCAGTCCTCCAACTAAGACTAAATTATATAATACAAAAATGTATCAACATCAAAAAGAGGCTGCGTGGGAGTATTATTTTTGATCTTGTGGAAAATACAACCGTTTCTTTATTTAAGTTTTATGTTCTTACCCAATTATTTAAGGGCGGAAGAAGGTAATTGAGTGTTGATCAAATAGATTTCGTTTGTGGCCACGACAATAGTATTTTCAACACAATTAAATCTGCGTACAAACGAAGATGTTAGATCGAAAAAGAAATGCAGTATTATACGAGACATAAAATATGATTATGACATCAGAAAGAAATTTAAAAAAAAAAGTAGATTCAATCTAATTTAAACAGTTTAGGATTTCCAAAATTATTAATTAAAAGATAATTTTTAATATTATACTTAAAAAGAAAAGATCAATAATCACACAATTAATACTTTTAAATAATGACAATAATTTATTAAAGGAAGTTTAGTTTAAAATGATACACCAGAATATATGCAAATATATTAAAAAAAACTAAAGTGAATGAGAAATCCAGGGACATTAGATATTGAAATGAGGGAAGATTAATGAGGAACATTTAAGTTTGAGAATTTATAAAAGATATTGACAATTTGTACAGTTTTTCAAACATAACATAACACATCTTAGAGAAACTGTACACCAAAATTAGAAAATTTTCAATGTTTTTATTATTTATTCACCTATATTTATGGCAATCATAATTACAACATCGTGGGAAAGGTTTATTTAAATCTATGAGACATTGTTTATCACCATAAGAAACGCAGCTAAAAATATAGAATTATAAAATTTAGTTTTAATTTTATTATTTTTTACCTATCGTATCTGATACTTCCGTCATCTTTACATGTCATTTGAATGCAACTTCTAGGATCCCGTCTTGTTTCACCACTCATTAAAGTAATTCTAGTTCCATCTGGGATGCATGTACCCTTAGCTTTATGTATTATCATGTTTCAATCATTAACTGGATCATGTAAAATCGTATTTACCAGCAATAGGATGTCTGGATTCAAAACCTCTAATGCAAAGACATACAACAAAGCAGCAACTAAGAACAAACAATAGTTTAAACATCTTTGATAAAAAGTAATGATGTATTAAAATATTCTGAGTGCATTGGTTATTTATATTCATAATTATCTGAACTAGTGATATTGTTGCTATGTAAATTATCACTTGGTTGCTATTTGAATAATATATATTATCAATCATTATTTTTTATATTTCGTAATATTAAACAATTTTATCAGTTATTTAATTTAAAAAAAAAACAATTCTGAGGCTGTTTGAAACCGGACTAATCGAGTATTTTATAACCGCGAAAAAAATAAACTGCACAAAACTGACTAGACTGTATACACGGAAAGCGATCATCAAAGTATACAAAAATTATTACCTATACTATTTTTTTTTAAATTTATTTTTATTTTGTCCCTTAACACAGCGGTTTCCAACCTGGGAGGCGCGGACTATTGCCACAGGAGGCGCCAAATTTGTTTAATAAATTAATTTTTATACCATAATATCTTCAAATAAATAAAACGTGTCTATATTATTTAATCTATTAAAACAATAAAAGATAAGGGAGGTGCGGAAAGAAAAATTTCGGGGAGGCGTAGTAGCATAAAGGTTGGAAACCGCTTCATTAACACGTAGTTTGTTTTGAAATCTTGAAACCGGACTATAGTGAATCTGCCTTTTACGAGGTATTCTTATATTATAAATATATAATTCAAAAGCACTCTAAAATAAACAATCCAAAAAACTACATAATCATGTTATATTTAAGTAATAGCAAAGCAGTAAGGGTCAATATTTTTTTTGAAAAAGTCAACGAATGAACAAAAGTATTTCCTAAATGCCTGAAATTTTAAATGTTTTCGTAAATCCTGCTAGCCTGCATTTAATTAGTTGTTTTTAAATTTATATATAATAATAGTAAAATAATTCTTAAAAAAAAATCCGCAAAGTTCATTTTTTTACGAAAATTAAAAATCGAAACTTTTATACAATGATATATATTTTTTATTTGATTTAATCATTATTACTTGTAGAATTTGAAGGCTGAAATATCCCGCTCTAAACATATTATTTCCGCACAGTCCTTTTATCAGAACTAAACTTTTATCTAAAGACTCTTGAGATTACACCTTTCAAAATATGTATATAAATTAATTGTATTTAACAATTCTGATATATATAATCTTCATCAATTGTATTTAGCGAAAATCGACATGATCTTTCCAGCCAACCCAATACAACAGGATATGTAAATTATATTTTTATTTATGTTTTAACACATTTATTGGTCAATTTCCTATATTTTACTTTAAATATTATCATCAATTCATTATAACCTTTTTTACATAGCGACCACGGGTGGAGTCGTAATACTGTGAGAACCTCTCTCCAGCATCCAGGGCCGGTGTTTTCACAATGCAGATTGTATGAGCAAGCTCTACGCTTCTTCTACGTGTGTACACTATCACTTTCTCTCTCAATCATCGGTGCGTCATTTTGCGTCATGATGCCCCACTTCTTTTGACTCTTCAGCATCTTGCCAATGAACATATCCGGTTCCAGCACTTCTCCGAGATTTGATTCCGCCTCGTGCTTCATCGTTGCCCATCTGCAGTAACAAAAAAACGTGTGTTCTGGGCTATCGTCTTTTTCGCAATACCTGCTTCCTTGCTATCAAGTGCAGGTACTTGCTGAAGCACCTGTGTCCGGAAAGCGCTTGGCTCAGATGGAATGTTGTGTCGCTGTGTTTTCTGGAAATCCAGGGAAATATTTCTGGGATGAACCATCTAGTCCAGGCTCCTTACTCTGAGCTATCCCATGGCAGTTCCCTTGCTCACTCCTATCTGCCTCTCACATCTCTCTCTGTCTAATTCATTGATAACCTGCGACGGTTATAAAAACAATAAATAATTAGTTTTAAAATATATATTAATATATTTTCTATTCTTGCAGAATGCAATTATAAATGGGATTATCATATTCCTTACTTGAATTTTTGGATATTTAAACAAAGGAATTTGTTGGGGTTATGTTGGGTTATTTAAAAACGAAAATTATCATATCATAAATGCTATGTTTCTTTAATATTCAATATCTTTAAGACTCTTTGTTGTTAACAATGATAATTACAACAGTCTGAGAATGGTTTATATAATTTTTTGGGATACCTTTTGGAACCAAACGATATACAGCTAAAAATAAATATAATAAAGGAAAGTTATTTTTAATTTTATGTTCTTACTTTTCATAAGAGATTGATCCATTGTCATTACATATTATTTTAGAGCAATCTACATGAGTACTAATTTCTTCACCATGCACTAAAGAAATTTGAAATCTATTTGAATAGCATGTACCTGGACACAAATAATAATGTTTTAATCATTAACTCTATTATATAATTTCATATTTATCAGGATAAGGATAATAACTACCGCAAAGGCAGAGTGCCTTTTGAACATCTTTGGTCAACTATAATGATGTACTAAAAAAATCTGGGAGCGTCGGTCATTTATACTTATATTTATCAGAATAATCTTGAATTACCCTTTTTTTCATTGCCTTGAAAAAAAAGAGTTGAATATGGAAGAATTCAAAAGCAAAATGTCTTAACACTATAAACCTGAACCTTGTTTGTTTTATACCAGTCCCAGGAAAACCAAAGGACTGCTGAGAAATATCGGGTAAATATCGTGCATATATAAATATGACTGGAGAATAAATTATTCAAAGATTTTGATCAAAATACATCAGAAATATTTTCAGAGCACCGTGATCATGAATAGACATAAATTGTTTACTAGCATATTAAATCACACATTAAAGAACTAACTATACATTTACTTAACAACCATAAAATAGGCTTAGATGTTTTAAACCGGTCAATTTAACAGAAAGATTTAAGTAAATTCATCTGCAATCAGATTAACTTTTTGTTCATACAGAATAGATTGTAAATAAAATTATTACGACAAGTAATCCAAATAATTATTTAAAGAAAACATTCCTCCTTGGTCTACTGAATATCACAAAAAAAACAATATTATGCCGATAACCTTTCGTCTGGAATCGGGAATGCAGTAAATAAAAAAACAAGAAGAAATTATGAAAATTGTCAATTAAATGTAGAGATAATTTAAAATCTGAATTCAAACAAAATTTCATAAATTCTCTTAAATTATACTTCACATAATATCTAGTATATTTGACAGCAATTATTTTCTAACTTCAATTACCTAATATTAATCTATGATTCAATATATTTTTTATGCAAAACATCTGATTGTATTGCATTTAAATTTGATAAGAAAATTGTTGTTGTTTTTTCCATTTAAAAACGTAAATCATAATTAAAAATGCATTTTTATTTTATTATACGTAATTTTCAATAGCCCTCTTTATTTACAAGCTGAAGTACAACATTCTGGGTAAGGTTTACTTGGGTCTTCGGGACACCTTCTACCATTGATAACTGCAAGTCCGCATCTAAAAACAGTATTATATAACATAGACAATTCAGTTTAAATTTTATTGCTCCTACCTTTCGTAAGTGACACTTCCATCTGAATTGCATATAATTTTACTGCAACTGTTAGGAGGCTGCCTAGTTTCTCCACTCAACATAGTAATTTTAGATTGAGACGGGATGCATGTGCCCTTAACTATAGAAATTAGCGTGTTTGATTACTAACTAGTGCATGTAATATTGTATTTACCAGCATTAGGATTTCGATGTTCATTAGCAACAGCGCAAAGGCCGACTGCCAAAGAGCAACTAACTACCAATAATATTTTGAACATCTCTACTGAAAATTATGATCAACTAAAATATTTTCAGATTAATTTTCGCTTATATACTTATTATTATCTGATTAATTCAAATAAACAACAAACAAATAGATACTACTCACGTCAGATCAACTCTGAAAAAATGAAACATCACAGATACCAAAATGTTTGTTCGTTGAAGGTTATCAATTTGATATGTGAACATTTCTTCACAATAGACATATAATAATAAAAGAAAATTTATTATAAACTTAAAAAGAATATATACTAAGGAATATTAAACATATTTTCTTTATATTAATATTATTTCCCATTAGCTCCATCTCATATAATTAAATTTGAAATTTGAATAAAATAAAGGAACCACCAATGTTTGTGTTGTTTCTTTTTGTTCTAAAATAGTTATCATATTTTGAAAAAAACAGAAGTAAACAATTGTACAGTCATTGATCAAATTATTTGAATCATGAATCAATTAACAACAATTAAGCTATAATAATTATGTTTTTATTTATTTTATTACCATTGTTGCAGAAAGCAATTATTAATGGGATTATCATATTGTTAGTTAAGTAAAATAATTTCAATTGTTTAAATTCTGTATTTATCATTGTTCATGACAATCATAATTTCAATATTGTGGCAATTTTTTTTTAAATTATTATTAAAACAATCTATCATCTGACATAGATATCAAGCTTTATGAATGTGGTAAAAAAATATATAAAAAAAGGACACTATAATACTTAATGAAGAGATGATCCAGCAACCCTACTTCACATATACGATAATTATTTATGCACTTGCAAAAATTGATTTATTGATTATTAAAATCGGTTTGGTAAGTCTTTGGTAATTTTCCTCAGCGTTCCTGGAATCTCTCTTTTTCCTGGAACCAGTTTTCGATGTTAATAAGGCTGGCTTGGAGCATTTGTGAAGCAGTTGTTAGATCAGTGTGCGATGCCAGGATTGCAGTGTCATCAGCGAACGTAGCCACAGTGACTTGTTGAGATGTAGGCAAGTCCGCCGTGAAAAGGAGATATAGCAAGGGGCCCGAAACGCTTCCCTGAGGGACTCCAGGGCTGATCGGTCGTAGAGTAGTCATTTCGTCATTGTGTTTGACCTGAAAGTGCCTCCCCGTTAAGTATGATTTAAAGATGAAAAAATATAGGTGGGGAAGGCACTTCTTAATTTTGTATAACAGCCCCTTATGCCACACCCTATCGAAAGCCTGAAATATGTCCAGCAAAGCAGAGGAGCAGTATCTCCTCTCCTCAATACTTCTGATAATCTCGTCCACTACACGATGTACCTGCTCCACAGTACCGTGACGTTCACGAAAACCGAACTAGTGGTCAGGTATGACATGGTTTTCCATTAGCCAGTGTCGCCAGGTTTTCCAGGTTTTGGAATAAGAATAATCTATGCAACCGTCCACTGTACTGGGAAAATGCAAAGTCTTAGGATGGCATTAAAAATAAATGTAACATTCCTCAGGACAGCAGTTGACATCTGCCTCAGAACTGTAATTAAATCATAACCTGGCGATTTTTTATATTTCATCCATACCGTATTATCAATTCAACCTCCCTGACTTTAAATGGATATTGGAAGCGACATTTGGAACGGAGACTTCAAGAAGCGCGTTATTTTGCGCTCTTCGTCATCACGCAGTTGTGATGGGAACGGTTGGAAGAACTTAACGAGGTGGTCGTCGAATAATTCCGCCTTATCCCTATTGCTTCTTGCCCAAATGCCATCTGGTTTGCAAATTGGTGCTATAGTCTGCTTAGGTTGTTTTAATTGTTTAGTGGGTCTCCATAGGGAATAGTTAGTTGCTTCCGTTGGTGTTACGCTCTGGATCTTTCTTAATCTCCTTTTTTTCCTTAATTAGATTGGCAACACTCGCTGTGCAGTTATAAGTCACTTGACTTGTAGGGATAGTATGTGAAGCACTCGTAGCAACTGATTGTATGGAGGTAATTCAATCTTCAACTGCACTTTCCAGTTGTACCTCTGTTTTCAAACAGATATTAGATCTCTAAAGTGTTCCCAGTTAGTATGCTTATTAAAGATTAGTTCGCGTCTGAATTGACGCCATTAGAGTCAATATAATGGGAGAATATAATGGGAGAATTGTGGCAACTAAAAACGAAATGTAATTTCAAAATTTATTTTATTTTTCACTTATCATATCTCATACTTTTGATACTTATTCTAACATCATCAGACAAAACACCATTATCTAGACCAAAGGTTCCCAAACTTTTTTGTGTCGTAGACCCCTTGCCATATTTTTTGGTTTGGGGTAGACCCCCTACTTACCTGATATTGATTTTTTGTAAATTTATTATTTATATTGGGACATCTTTATAATTATTAAGATCTTTGCTCTGAGACTGCGCGTATGCTTGTAACAAGATGATACTGGTATATCATTATGTGCAGGTTTTGACAAGTTTAAAATGTATTGCGACCACAAAACGAATGCCTACAACCTATAACTTACACGATTTTATAAACTTATAGAATATTTATTTTACTTCACATGTACTTTTATAAATAATGTATATGTCTTTATATTATAAGATAGTATAATGTAAGTAAATAGGTACTATCAGTGTATGTTGACATCCACTATCGTGGACCCCCATTTTCATTTCATGGACCCCAATTTTTTTTTTTCGCTGACGTAGACCCCTTGCAGGTTGTCATAGACCCCTGGGAGTCGATATAGACCACTTTGGGAATCACTGATCTAGACCAGTGTTTCCCAAACTTTCGACATCTGTGTACCCCTTTACAATTTTCGTAACACTGAATACACCTCGTTAAAAAAAAATTGCATCCACTTTAAAAACAATCAAACTATATTTATTTTGTTCTTTTTTAGTACATAAACAAAAAATAAAATAAATTCATAATAAAATAAAAGTTATAACATAAATAATATTCATTATAATCAATGAGAAGGACGAAATTGTTTTTTTGATATAACTGATTATTATAATTTGCTTGACTAATTTTAATCTAAGATGCGGTTTCACATCCAAAAGTCTGCTGCTTTGACTTAAAATTTACAAATGTTTAAAAAGCAATGTCACATAGATATGAAGTAAACTGCTTGTTGCATCAGGCGTAGTAGAAGCCCGGAGCAGCGTGTTCCGTTCCTCAGGGTCCAAATAACTCAAATAATTATTAAAAGAAAACATTGCTCTGTGGTCTACAATAGACTAAATATAAATTATTCTAATCTCACAGAATACCACACAAAATGCAATATCATAACCTTTCATTTGGAAACTTATATTCAAGAAATCTAAGAAGAATGACTCACTTAACGAGGGACGTTTCGCATAACGAGTGACAATGAGAAGTCCAGCTATATCATTTTTAAAAGTTGTGCACACATATTATGTGTATTTTTGAATATATTAACTATCTTCGATTTTCTTTGTTATCTTTGTTTAAAGCGGATACGATACTTTGCTAACATAATTTGTGTTTGCTGTTATTGCAAAACACAATTGTATTGTGTCCAACCACTATGTATGCTTAGTAATATAAACAAATATAAACTCACTTCACCGTGTCTGAATTGGAAAACAGTTCCTGGTGTTAGTGGTCATTCTAGTTGCATCTTATTGTTTGTGATCACAAAATTTACAAACTTGTGTTCAGACAGCGTAATTTACATTAGTTTATTTGGGGAAAACGTGTTTCACTATACGAGTACAAATCGGGAAATTTTGGAACGGATTAAATTAGTTAAGCGAGGTTCCACTGTATACATAAATTAAACAAATAAGTAATTAATTACATAATCTATATTATTCAATATATTTTTATGCAAAACAGAAGTTATTGTATTCCATTTAAAAATGTAAATTATAATTAAAAATGAATTTTTTTTTAATTTTACTATAAGTAATTTTCAATAGCCCTCTTTAATCACAAGCAGAAGTACAGCATTTTGGATAAGGTTTACTTGGGTCTTCGGGACACCTTTCACCATTGATAATTGCAACTCCGCAGCTACAAAAAACATATATAACATAATATAATTCAGTTTCAATTTTATTGCTCCTACCTTTCGTAAACCATACTTCCATCTGAAATGCATCTTATTTGACTGCAACTGTTATAAGGTTGCATAACTTCTCCACTCAACATAGTAATTTTAGAACCAGATATGATACATGTTCCCTTAGCTATAGAAATGTTCGTGTTTGATTATAAACTAGTCTATATGATGTTATATTTACCAGCATTAGGATTTGGAAGTTGAAAAGCAATAGCGCAAAGGCCGACTGCCATGCAGCAACTAAATACCAATAATATTTTGAACATCTCTACTCAAAATTAACTGTGAACTAAAATATTTTCAGATAAATTATCGTTTATATATGCTGATTATTATCTTGTTGTTTCAAATAAACAACAACAAAATGTAGATAAACCAGCAAGATTTACATATTTTACCCTCGTCAGCTCTTGAAAATGAACATTACAGATACCAAAATATGTGTTCCTTAAATGTTATCAATGTGATATGTAAAGAAATAGGAATAGACATATTAATTTTGTGTGAATATTTTATTTATATAACTACTTATTTGAATAATATATAATAATAAAATTTATTATAAACTTTAACAAAAATCATATAACTATATACAGCATTAAGCATTTCGCTTAACGAGCAAAATAAATTGTAATAAAAATGACGTTTCGCATAACGAGTTAAGAGGAGAAGAGAAATCCCGGATAGTGCGCCTGCTACATTATTTTCAAAACCTGTGTACACATATTATGTGTATTTTTGAATATCTTTCACTATACACATATAGTATATATATATATATATATATATATATATTCCATCTCTACTGAAAATTATCGATGAACTAACATATTTTAAGAAATAATCGTTTATATGCTTATTTTTATACGGTTGCTTGAAATAAACAATATATTATTAGATAAACAAGCAGTATTTGCGTGGTCTATTTGTTTTGGACAGGAAAAAAAATAGTTCTTGAAACATGAAATAACACAAATATGTGTGTTCCTTAAAGGTTATCAATTTATATGTGAATATAATATATATGAAGAAATAGCAAGAAGCATATTCAAAATATGTGATTATTTTATTTATATTAATACTTATTTCAATAATATATGATAAAGGAGAATGTATAGTAAACATATTAAAATAAGCAAAATGAGACATTTTTGTATATTTTTTCTCATATTTCGGACCCCAAAATTGGGAAAATACAGTAAATATTTTGAATAAAATATAAAACCATTAATTAATGTTCTTTCTTTGTTCTCAAATCAGTGTCATAACTAAATAATCTGGCAAGATACAAATATACAATGATTAGGACTAAGTGCATATTTTTGGTCACCAAATGCAGTAACTGTGAGGATTGCTATGTAAATTAAACTTGAGGTTAAGAAAATAAAGAATGTACTTAACAGATCGTTCTCTTTGATCTTAACTCAATAATATCATTCCTACTATTTGTAGTGATTCTTGTCTTGGATTATTATTATTACTACATCATTCTTGTCCATCTGATAACGATGTCTACAGGTATTGCAGAGATATTTGGATAATATATATCAACCACACAAAATACAACAATTTTAAATATAACAACCAAAATGTTCTACCAATTTTTAATGATATTGTTTCAAAATAAATTAAACCTCATAGAAAACATTATATTTATAATAAGAATACTAATATAGACCAATTTATGTGTCAATCACATTAAATAAAACTTACTAAATTCTCTTTATTTTTTGCAAGAGTTAATTGAAATTACGTAGCTTTTTATAAATTCTATACTTGAAACACCGAAGAAATATAAATATATTAAATTATTTAATATAAAATTTTGTATACCATAGTGAAATGTTACATTTTAATAGTTAATCTTTGATCCACATGGACCATTAAAAATTTCTAAATAAATAAGTCACAATAAGAAGCATACACTTATAATTAATTATAAGAATTATATTTTATGTTTTTTGGTCTATAATAAATACTTACTTTTAATTGTTACTTATTGAATAAAGAATTATTATAATTCTGTTGAAATAATGTATCGATCGGTCACAAATTATACAGTCGCACGTATTTTGCATTTGAAATAATTAAAGAATGAAAATGAAATATCCCCGACAATGTCGACTTCGAGCGGAAATATTGAGTTCGCAGCGAAGTATGGAGCAGAATTAGAAACGAGAGCGCTCCTCTCCGTTAATTGCAAAACTATATTACACATAATAATAAAGATCTGCATTCATAATTATTGTAATAAAATGTGGCAAAGGCGAAAAGAATTAATTTGAAACGGGAAAGGGTGCTGTTGCGTGCACGGCAAGACGGTATAAATAGTGAACGCAGTCAGTGCAAGAGCATCAGATCAGCTTCCAACATTCAATATGAAGGTAATCAAGTGATCGGTGATCACACTACAACTAGACATTTTTAATTTAATTTATTATTTTTGTTTTGGAACGTGTTTAGGTTTTTGTTTGCATGTTGGTCTTCTCGATTGCAGCATCTAATGGTAAGTAGATATTAATTTTTGGGATAATTTGATTTCATTGTTTTCATTATTTAGCTGGATTCATCGGCGGAGGAGGAGGAGGAGGTGGGAATGGTGGATGGTCTGGCGGCGGAGGCGGCGGCGGCTGGAACGGTGGCGGAGGAGGTAAAAGTGGAGGTGGCGGCGGATGGAGTGCAGGAGGCGGCGGCGGTGGTTGGCAAGGAGGCGGCGGCGGTGGTGGCCATGGAGGAGGAGGCGGCGGCGGTCAAGGAGGTGGAGGAGGAGGCCAAACCATTAAAATTATTAAAGTAATTGTACCTTCCGGAGGAGGAGGCGGCGGAGGTGGACATGGAGGTGGTAATGGAGGTGGTTGGCAAGGAGGCAACGGCGGAGGTGGTCATGGAGGCGGCGGTGGAGGAGGAGGATGGCAAGGAGGCGGCGGAGGAGGATGGAGCGGCGGCGGCGGTGGAAACGGAGGCGGCGGCGGAAGCAAGTGGTGGTAAAAACTCAACAATTGTTTCGATCAAATAGGCAATGGAAACATCTTCGAACTGATTTATTGAACGACTTATATCATCTACATATATCATGTAACATTTATCGCAAAAAATATATCCATAACTATTTGTAACCAATAAAATCAATTTTAATACAATGCTGCTCATTTATTGAGCCTTAATTATTTATTATCTTCTCATCACAATTCAAGCTTTCAACAATTGAAGCTCTAACTACGCACAGTAATCTATACATAACTGTTAAAAGCCTTTTAACAAACAACATTTAACGACTAGATTAATAAACAATAAATAGAATAAATACGTGAAGTATTATTAACTAGTGCTCATCCATTATCTTAGTAACAATACTGTAGTATGAAATCTTATATCTGCATTCAATCAGAACTAAATAAATACTTTCTTATATTTTAATTTATTTATAGAATAAAAATCTATAATTTATATTTCAAATAAAAATACTTAATTACGTACCAACAAAAAATTTAAATTAATTAACTCATATTGCAAAGTCTGATAGAAGATGACATACTGTATGTATAAATCCCCAAAATATAAGGGCTTAATAAATCACGCTAAAAATATGACTTAATCCATCGACATATAAATATTTTGTATATATATATATATATCTTACTTTATCAACCATAGTGTACGAAGTATTGTCATTTCTTGGCACATTGAATTTTTCCTTATTTATAATATATATCATATATTTTATCAAATAAATAAAAATAAAAATAATCTTAAATCTATTATTTGTCAAACTCACAGTCATATCTTCGTTACCAGTATAATAGAAGAATGCTTTTGTATCATATTTCTTTTCCTTTTGTAGATAAGCTAAAAAAAACTAACTTCCTCATCGAACGGTATCAATATAATAAGCGTTTCCCTTATTTCTTCTCGGACATCTGAGCAGCCTGCCTCCTTAGATCGGAGTGTATGCATGCAGTCAAAATAGTTCCCAAAAGAAGCATCGCGGACATAACTACATTCGACCAAACATCTCCAAGACTGTAAAACAATTCCGAATATACAATAGTGAATATGATGCCGAACAATTGCGAGCCGGCGTTGAGTAATCCAGCAGATGTTCCTTCCGGTTCCGGGTAAGTCAATTCAGCTGCTAATTCGAACCCGACCGGAAGCAAACCAGTCATGAAGAACCTGAAACAATGCATCGCTTAGAAATGGTATTAGCCAACATTGAGGAAATTAATCCGTACCCTAACAAAGCCGCTGTAACGTATACAACAGCAATCCCTTTGTCCAAAGTGAAGGTAAAAATCACCATGCCAACTAGAGAAAATGCATAGACAACTAAGGTTGTTTCTCTAAAAGAAATAATTTGGTTAACATTTGTGGTAAAACATGTATGTGTATGTATTACTTGAATTTGTGAAACTTGTCCAAAACGATGCCGCATACGACCGAACCGACCATTCCGGCACAGACAATGACTAGACCTATTCTACCGGCGTCCTCCAAAGCTCCCTAAAATTTCAAAGGCAAAATATTGAAAATATTCGGTTACATTATGCAATTTCTCACCTCGTAATGCTGTGTAATGATTTGACTGAGAAGAGTCGAAATTGCGTAGAATACTCCTACATTGATTCCGTAAGCCGCCAGCAAGAGGACGTAAGATGAATTCATCATTAACTTCTTTACGGAAATCAGGAAACTTTCACTCTCTCCATCATCTTGAGTTGTTTGAACTTGGGCAAATGACGGTGGAGTTGGCGGTCCGTCTTTGAAAACTGTAAAATACATCATTAAAATAGCATTCAAAATATTGTTCCACATGTAAAACATTAAAGAATAAAATGATCTTTTATAAAATTTTAACATTCCAATTTACAAAAACTAATAGATAATAATCTACAATTTATATAAAACCGCTAAATGCATAATTATTTATTATTACAAGTTATAATATTTGGCCAGGATCTATTTCACAATTTATATAGTTTAATGATGCTATTTTATATAATAATTATCTATAGCAATGGTTTTCTACCTTTTTTTATTTCACAGTATAATTGAAGCTCACCTGAAGATAAACTTGCTCTGCATAATTAAATAGTGATATTTTTTAATTATGAAAAAAATCGTGATTGAAGTGTCAAATTATATAAATTATCTATCATCAAGAGTTTCATGATCTTGGTATTATATGGAATTTAATATTAATTAATAAATATAGAATAATAAATTATTTTAGCATATTTAGTTATTAAAAAAATATCAGAAATTATATAAAAATCATTTGTAATATAGGCAACTAAATGTACAATCATGTTTATTGAATTTATTATATTACAAAGAATAAGATTGGTATTTTATAAAGTTTATAAGATACTAATATATATTATAAATTTTCAATCCCATTAATATCCATGTCAAATGGACATGAATTTAAATAACAATTCATGAGATATTAACATAGATGGAGAAAATAAAACTTTTGTATATTAAATAATATTTTTTTACTTATAATAAATATATAATTTTGTGTACTAATTAATATTCAATAATTTTGAATAATCTTAATAATTATTCAATATAATTGAAAGTTATAGGGAAGTATTTCAAAAACAGTTCCCTGAATTTAGAACGGTTTTGAAGATTCGAGGAAACTCGAACAAGCGAGCTTACTGAAATATTAGCCCTGAATACCGTGGAATGAATTCACGCCAGAACAAATGCGCGATAAATTTGCGTTAGTCTGGAATTAATGTTCCTTTTGGGGTAGATGACAAGAAGTGCTTTCGCGCAAAACCTTTCCATTTACCGCATTAAATTTAATCTCGAACAAACGCTTTCCTACCTAAATACAACGTTTAATTACATATATTTAATAATCGTCGTTGTGCCGCTTCCCAAACATCTGATAACGAAGTTAACTGTTAAGAGAAAGTGGAAGAAAAAGGAAAATGCCAGTTTGTTAATAGCCGATGCATTCAAAAAGCGTTTTTAATTTGCGCAAAACAAACGGCTTTAATCCTACTGGGATTAGAACGAACAACAACACGGCAGAAATAAAAAGGATGCAGAATAAACGAGGTCTGTTAAAAAAAGGCGAAGCAATTAAACGGAAACGCAAATGAATTAAATAAAAGGACGGGGAGCGTTAATTTAATCCGGAAAGATTTGTGTGCACGCTCCTACCGCCCTTCCTGTAAAACGGCACAACCAGATGCACGGTACATTGATTCGTTGCATCATCCGCAATCAGTGTTGGTTGTTCTACTGTTTCAGTGATGTAATATATAAAATATACTTACATATCAAAATAAGAATTAGCAGCACTGTTGTAAATATGGCCATCGCTATAAACATCACGTACAGATCCTTGGTGGTTTCCTCAACGCTCGTTTCAATCTTCACCAACATCGGAGGCAACAAAAAACCAATGGCAACGCCAAGCTGAAAAGAAATAATGTTTTAAATTGATAATTTCATAAATGTTCTTGTTCATTACACTCTTAATTTCATGCTAGAGTTCTATAACACAGAGATACGTTTTGTGAGAAGGTAAAATTCGAAAAAAAAAAATTATAATCTTTCCAATAAATTTAATTATTATAAAACTGTATATAATTAAACCGAAACCAACTTAAAACTGCTATAACTTTCGAACCAATGATAGTTGATTTTATTGTTTACAAGCCTGCGGAAGCATTTAAATTTTTTTGAAAAAAGTTATCAGTGATGGAATTCAAACGTAATTGTGGATAGCCCAATTTGAATGGAAAACCAAAAGTGCCTATTGTTAGAGTCCTCGAACACCTTAATATGAATAAATCTTTCGTCTTTCTTAAGTGGTTCGTAAAGTTAAGAATCGAATTGAATGAAATCTACGAGGCACTGGAAGACAAATGGTTACTCAGCTGAACATATCGAATATAACCATGCAACAAATACTAAAAAACGAACTCAAAGGAAAAAGTTCCAGAAAGGACAAGATCTCACCGATGTTAAAAAAAAATTAAACTCGATGGAGCGAATGAACTGTTGCGCTTGCTGCGTTCGTGCAAATACCTTGCCTGATGACAAAAAATTCCCAATTGAGAAATTCGTAAACAAACAAAATGGTCGAATTTACTTAGAAGAGAGGACAAGCACCACATTTTGTGGTAGTTTGGGAGGCTGTAACGTTTGGGAGGCCATGGACAACCAAACATTTCAGTTAAAAAGATTGGACGTTTCAAGGAGATTCTGCACCATCACACAAAGCACACGAAAACCAACAATGGTTGAGAGACAACTTTCCACACTTCATTAAGACTGCACACTTGCCTCCACGGTGACCAGATGCAAATCCGCTCGATTTCTCATTATGGGGCATTTTAAAGGCCTAGGTCAGCACAAAGAAATACCAGAGTATTAATGTGTTCAAGAAAGCCCTTCTTCGTGAATGGAGGAAGATTCCGCAAGTTCACATTCGTGCAGCGTGCGACCAACTCAGAGCTATAGTTCGCGCTAAACGCGAAAATTTGAAATAAATTCGAAAAATTTAATTGTTTTCCAACATTTTTTGCAGTTCAATTGGGCCACCCTGTATATCTATATTTTAATCATTGCAAATAGAATATTTTTAGTGGTTTGTGGCTATTAACTATAATTTATTGAACATAATGATGATTGTAAGTAAATGTTGTTGAAATATTTTCTATTTATTTTTCAAATATATTTTCAAGTGAATTTTTATATTTAAATTATAGTCCTATTTAAACTAAAGTACACATCATCTGTATTTAGGTTATAAGAATTTATTTAATTCCATGATAACAACGGTGTATTTCGAGTTAATCTAGACTTTTTTACAATCAACAAATATTACATAATATATGTAAGTAACATTAAAATTTACATTGACAAAAGATTATATTTAAATTAATCTGGATTTAAGGGCCCGAACAAATAGTTCGGGTTTCGAATAGTTTCGAGTTAATCTAGACTTTTTTACAATCAACAAATATTACATAATATATGTAAGTAATATTAAATTTTACGTTGACAAAAGATTATATTTAAATTAATCTGGATTTAACGGCTCGAACAAATAGACCATACCAGGGATTTTAAATCGGATGACTTCACGCGTTCGATTCCCATTAAGCTCATATTATATGAAAATCTGTTGTGGAAACTCGGTTAGGATGCTTTTAGGTAAATGAGAAAACGCTGCATAACCATATCAAGTGAACTGCTCACTATCGTAAAGTGTGAAAACGGTCGCCAAATAATCGCGAAAACAATATACACGATCAATATGAAGATATAATACTGAATGTTTTCTTAACATTATTGAAGAAATAAACATTTCCGTTTTGAGACTTTTTTAAATTATGTTGTCTTACCTACTGTTAAAAATACATCTAACTTCAAGTCACATTAGCTGCTGCCAACAGTTTTAATCCTCTAAGGACAAAATTGAATTTAGAATTAATGATTTCATTTGGAATTACTGGGTTGGAAAGGGTTAAATGTTAAAACTTCAGTGGCATGACCCACCGGTGAGTCATGGCGTCCGTAAAGTGTTAATAATGCAAGTTAACTTGTCAAAATTTATTTGTATTCCTCTTTAATCTGTTATATTGTGTATTTATATATAAATGTAAAAATATTCTATTCAACGCGAGATTACAGAACAATTTAAAACTTTATTACATAAATATGTTTAACTTCTATTATTGAATACAGAACAAATTTAGTAACAAATACAAAATATATTGATATTTAACATATTTATTGGCCACACTTATGATCAAAAGGCTATTGATCTAAGTTCTTCCGTCTTATTAAAATATAGTAAATCAAATTATGCATTTGCTCCTTTTGGAATTTAAGAGTCAGGAATCAGTCTGCAGTCAGATTTTCTGCACTAACTCTTTATGATACACACTGATATCTTGAATTTCGATGTTATTTTGAAATTACTTCAATACATTATATTATTATTTTAAATAAAAGTTAATAACACAATTCGCCTCCCACTATCTCACATAAAACATTATATACTGGACTTTTTAAACAAGAATTGGGCTAGTGCATCCAGTATTTACTAGTAGTTTAAATGTTAGTATTCTAATTGAGAATTTACCTATATATTCCCAAAAAACGATGTCTATTTTTCAAACGATTTATCAAAGTATAAAATCGTTTGGAAAATATAAGTTAAATGAAGGTTTATAATTACATAATCCATATATTCCTACAAATTTTAAGATCATATTATTAGAATTATTAGAAATATTAGATTTATTTCTTTTGTGTTATAATTTTCTGTAATTATGTTTATTCTGGATATTATGTATGTTATTTGTGATGGCTGATAAAATATCTATAAGTTTCTTGAAGTAAGTAGGTCGCAAATTAAATATTTAGCCTATTTGATTTCTTGAGGCGGAGCGTAACTTAGATATTTAACTCCAAGTGCAATTTGTTTCTATAAGAAATATACGAGGTAATCCCGTATATAGAAACAAATTGCTATTTTATGAATTTCTATCGTTTATTTTTAAATTAAAGTATTTATTTATACATTAAAGCTTTAATTTAAGTATAATGCGTACACCGAAATTCTCGTTTTAATTATATTATAACGTTGTAATTCATTTTAAGTTATTCTGGAAGCTCAGCATAAAAGATGAATGTACCTGCTGCTAGTGCTGGCCTCGCATTATAATGCATATAATTACCTTTTCGTTAAACATTGGACACATACTGTTATATAAATTACGAAACAAAAGCTTAGTCGGCAAGTTTTTACTATTAAAAATAACCTGCATATGCAAATGTTATGTAAAAATATATCACATATACTTTAATGTTTCAAAAAGTTTATATATACTGCTAAAAATATATAATACAAAATTTAACAAGTTTTTGCCAAAAAAAAATGTTAATAAACAAAAAATTGAAATTATGCCATTGTTAAATGAAAACACAAAGAATAACTTTCACAAATCTGATTTCAATTACATACAAAGTTGAATTTTTATTGTATAAAATCACTGAAAACGAAGTTTCATTTAACTGATAAAATATATTCTGGTTCATAATTTTAATTAAATCATTTAATCATCAATTTAAGTCATTAAATGAATATTGCGTTCTTCAAAATTCATACATTTTTTTATAAAATATTTATAATTAAGTATAAATTTATATAAATTCACATTGTATATAAATAATTCAACTTTGTGATGAGAAAAACTTTTTTTTCTAAAGCCATAATGATGTAGATCGATAATTGAAGTTGAAAATAAATAAAGTGACTAATTAATAAACTTATTTAAAACTTGTGTAGAGAAATTGAGAAAAGTCTCCGAACATTAAATTGGAATTCCATGAGTTCCGGGGATTCCGGTAGAATGATCTTGCATTAGCCTTCAATGGATATAGCGGAAGCTCTAAATCAATTGATTTACGACCACGGTTTAACCTTGATTAAGTTATTTCCACTACATCAATTGCGTCGAGCATATATTTGAAGTTTAACAAATAAAAATGCAAAATTAGTACTCGTAATCTCGAATACACGAGAACAAAATAGTGTTATTAAAACTATTATTACAGATTACTTTAAATGTATTACTTTGTATCCGTGACATTGAAATTAAATTAAACAAGAGCATAAATTAATCCAATAGCACATAACGATATAAGCATTACTTTTATTTGCCATATGTATTATGAGATTAAAAATAAATAACATTCTTGAAATATAATCCATGTCCACACGAACACAAACACACATCACGTGCAATAAATAACACGTAGAAAATATATAACAACAGTTTTATTGCGTAATATATATATATATATATAATCTATACAAAATGATATCACACATCGCAGGACACATTCCTGCTTACTTTGGCCGCGTGCTTACTCGCACTTTGGTACAGATTATATCAATCATTTGCAATGATGGAACGGACATCCTACTCACACTCGACACCAATTTTCTCTTTGCCACAGTTTAATTAATAAATCTACCAAATCCATATTAACATCCAGCTCATTCTGTCAACGTACCAACAAAAAAGAAAGTAAATAATAGGAAGGGCAAATTACAGCTAAAAAACGACAGAGGACCATAAACTATAGCTTATCGTATCTCTGCAGAAAGTCTGAAAATGAGCTGGGTGTATTTAGTATTTCCAGCGGTTTATTAAGTACGTTTCGGCAGAAATCTCGACACCCAAAGACTCCCCAGACAACCGTTCTAAAGGCAATCCACGAGAAAAAAGCTCTCATCCTAATACGAACAAAAATCAATGCGTTCCCTCTTTCCGCCAATAATGCATTTAATTACTTTACACTGCGACGAAAAAGTTTTCCTCATTAAAAACCAACCACGATGAAATATGTATTTTCGCAAATTTTGTTTTCTTCTTTGTGCAAATAAATATGGTGTGTATATATATATATATGTATATATATATA